>NC_044019.1:30436490-30610376 GCF_900496995.4 Aquila chrysaetos chrysaetos
TGGGGGGTTACTGGGCTCTAACATCACTGTGGCGGCACTGGGGCTTGCCAGGCTGTGAGGTCACTGCCGTGACACTGGGGGGGTTGCCCGGCTCTGACGTCACTGCGGTGGCACTGGGGGGGTGCCGGGTTCTGATGTCACTGCGGTGGCACTGAGCGCCGCGGACCGTCCCGCAGGTGGGGCGGCTGGAGCTGAGCGAGGGCCTGAGCCTGGTGGTGCTGGTGCCACGGGGGCCCCTGGGAGCGCTGGGGACCCTGGAGCAGGCGCTGGACCCCCCGGCCTTCCTGGGGCTGCTGCGACGGGCGGCCCGCACTCCGCTTCAGGCCACCGCCCTAGCCCTGCCCCGCCTGCGCCTCGACCTCGCCCTGGACGTGGTGGCCATGGTCCACGACATGGGTAAGGCCACTGACACCCTCCCCACCCCGGGGCCTGTGCGTGACATCACTGCTTGGGCTGGGTGGGCTTGGCATGCTGTCACTTCCTGCGCGGGAGGTGATGTGCAATGACATCACTCCCTGCAGGACTTCACTGGCCCCTCCCCAGTCCCTATGCAGGGCCCTTTCCCCAGGGGCCCTAACGTCCCCAGGGTCCCCCAGTAACCCTGTGTCCCTGGTGCCCCCCACGCCCCTAGGGTCCCCATATTACCCCTGCTGTCTCTGGTGTCCCTGATATCCCCCATCTCCCCGGTGTCCCCTGTGTCTCTTCATGTTCCCCAGTACCCCCCTATTGCCCCCTTGTCGCTGATGTCCCTGGTGTGCCCCTGGTGTCCCCCATATCCCGCGTGTCACCGTAGCCCCCCCCAGTTTCCCCTGTGCACCCCTCCCTGTCCCCGTGCCCCCGGTGTCCCCCATGTCCCCGCGGGGTTGGCGCTGAGGATGGATGCCGCAGACTATGGGCTGTTCCTGGACGCGGAGCTGTGCGGGCTGGCGCAGGGCCCAGCGGTGGCGGTGGACGCGGCAAGGCACCGGGCGGTGCTGGCACTGGACGAGGCCGGCGTGGAGGCGGCGGGCGCCATGGCCACCTCGGTGGCGCGCACGGTCCTGCTGCTGGATGCCCTGCGCCCCTTCCTCTTCGTCCTCTGGCACGATGCCGGCGCCGTCCCTCTCTTCATGGGCCGCCTCAGCGACCCCCAGCCCTGACCCCTGCCCGCACCCCGGCCCCTGCCTGCCTGCCTGCTGCCCCCCCCGCCCCCCTGCTTCCTCTTCTCCCTCCTTCCCTCCAGCCCTTCTTCCCTCTCTCCCTGGTCTCTCCCGCCCTCCTGCCTCCCATCCCTCCTTCCCTTGGCCCTCCATCCCTCCTTCTTTTCCCTCCCTCCTTCCCTCGTCCCTCCCTCCTCCCTCCCTTCTTACCCCCCTTCCAACCACCCTCCAGCCCCCATCCTTCCCCCTCTTTTCGCTCCCTCCATCCTCCCTCGTCCCTCCCTGCTTCCCCTTCTACCTCCCCTGCCATCCCTCCCTCCAGTTCTCCCTCTCTCCCTCCCTCCTTCCCCACCTCCTCCCCATGTCCCCACCCCTTCCTCCTCCACCTGCCCCCCTTTCCCTCCCCCATCTCCCCACCCTTCACTCCCCACCCCACCCCACAGCACAGGATGGGGTCCCTGACCCCCCCCCCCCGTGCCTCAGTTTCCCCATCAGCTCGAGGCCTGAGGCCACAATAAATGCACTGACCACTGCACGGCTCCTGCATGCGGGGAGGGGACGGGACAGGCCAGGCGCTGGGGGGGGCAAGTTGGGGACATTCGGGGATGCCCCCATCCACGCCAGGGTGCCCACGGGGGCCCCGGCTGCATGCCAGGCGTCACCCCAGGGTGCCAGGGCTGAGCCAGGGGAGGTGGCAGCGCTGGGGGCAGGTGACACCCAGCACCTTCCTAAAAAAGCCTTTATTGCCCTAGAAAAGCCCCCGCAGCCCCCCGTGCCCCCCCAGGGGGGCACTGGGGGAGGCGCGAAGGTGGGGGGGGCACCCACTGCCAGCACCCCAGCACAGGTGCCCGCCGGGGCAGGGGTGCTGCTGGGTGGGGGTGCCCCTCAGTCCCAGCCGTTCTCCTTCACCATGTGCGACATCTCGATGATGAACTTCCCCTCCTTGTACTTCTGGCTGCTCTCGAAGGCCTGCTCCTGGGGGGAGGCAGCGTGAGACCCCCCCCCCCACCCCCGATGGGGTGCCACGCCGCTGCCCAGGCCGTGGGGTTGGGGTGCCCAGGGGTCCTGGCCTCACCATGGCTTTGGGGTGCCCAGGGTGGTGCCCACAGCAAAGGTTTGGGGTGCCCAGGGTGGTGCCCACATTATGGGTTTGGGGTGCCCAGACCAGGGATTTGGGGTGCCTGGGGCAGCGCCCACAGGGTGGCCTCAGGGTGCCCCGGGTGGGGCCCACGGTAGGGGTTAGGGTGTCCGAGGCAGCGCCCACAGCGGGATAGGGGTGCCGGGTGCGGGGGGACTCACGTATTTCCAGCCCAGGGTGGTCTTGCAGCTCTGGCAGAAGATGTCGGCCACCGAGTGCAGCCCCGTCAGCAGCAGCCGCTGCTCCGCCGGGCCACAGCCCACGTTCACCCTGTGCCCGCAGAGCCGGGGGGGGTCTGCCACCGGCATGGCGCAGCCCCGCACCGCCAGGACGGCAGCCCTGGGTGACTCCCTGGTGCCCACAGCCCAGGACCCCCCCGCTGTCCCCCCACCCTGGGCCCGTGGCCACCGTCCCCGGGGTGCCTGGTGGTACTCACACAGAGTTGAACAGGTAGGCACGGCCATGGCTGCCCTGGAAGGACTGTGGGGACACGGCACGAGTCACCGGCTCGGCCCTGCGTCCCCTGGGCCACCCGCGTCCCCCTGCCCCGCTGCATTGCCACCGTGCAACACACTGGCCCGGGGACACTGTGGGGGGATGCTCACCACCCTGGGACACCATGGGGGGACACTTGCCACGCCAGGGGCACCACGGGGGAGACGCCGGCTGTCCCAGTGCCAGCATGGGAAGAAGCTCACAGCCTCTGGGACATCATGGGGGGGGGGACACGACACGCGGTCACTGTCCCAGGGCCACCTTGGGAGGAAGCTGACTGCCCTGGGGACACCACAGGGTGATGGTCGCTGACCCGGGGCCACCCCGGGGCCACCGCAGGGGATGGACGGACGCTGGCTGTCCCAGCCGCCCCGTGGGGGACAGCTGGCCGGCCGGGGGGGCGGGGGGGGGGGCACCTTGGAGATGAGCTCCTCGTGCCTGGCCAGGTGGGCCCGGCAGTGGACGCAGCTGTAGGTGCGGTGGGAGCGGGGCAGGTAGCTGTGGAAGGTCCTGGGGGGCAGGTGGGAGGCGGGGGGCAGGCAGCGCCGGGGGGGGGGGCATGGCGGGCGGCAGGGCCCCGGGAGGGCGCGGGGGGGCAGGGGGCACCGTGCACCCCCCGCAGAGCCGCTCGCAGGGGAAGCAGCGCAGCAGAGTGCCGAGAGCCGTCGTTCCTCCCGCGCAGAGGTCGGGGGGGCACCGCTGCCCCGGGCCCCCCCAGGTGAGAAGGAGGTGGAAAAGGGGGGCGGCCTGCAAAGGGTTAAAGGGGGCAGTGAGGGGGGGGGGCACTGCCTGGGCCCCCCTCCCCAATAACCCCAGCTCCCCGCCCCGCCCCCCTCCCCCGCTGCCAGCTGAGACCGGGCCAGCTCATCACAGGAGTGAGGGGCAGCGCGGGGGTGGCACCACCCCGTCCCTGCTGTCCCCAGGGAGACCCGGGGGGGGGCCCCTCAGAGAAAGGGGGGGCAGAGGGGGCCCAAGGTTCTGGGGAGAGGATGGGGGGGTGTCCTCCTAAGCGGGATCTGGGTCTCCTCCTAAAAGGGTCTGGGAGTCCGGGGGGAGTCCCAGGGGGGGAAAATGGGGGTCCCGGGGAGGATCTTGGGGGTCCCGGGGGACAGTGGGGGTCCCGGGGGGGATCAACGGGGGTCCCGGGTGACGATATTGGGGGTCCCGGGACGGGAGGACGGGGCGCCGGGGGCGGGGGCACTGTTAGGGGTGCCGGCAGGCACGATGGGGTCCCGAGGCGGGGTACCGGGTGCCGGGGGGCTCCGGGAGCCGCTCACCGCCTGCCGCTGTCCCCGCTGCCGCCGCCGCTGCCGCTGTCCCCGGGGCGGGCGCCGGGCGCGGGCACCGGACGGCCGCGGGGGGGGGGGGGGGGGGGGGGGGGGCCCTGCGTGCCCGGGGACTGCATCACGGCACCATGACTCATCCCGCGCCGCCGCGACGTCACCGCCCGCACCCCGCTGCCGTGACGTCACCGCCCGGCACCTCCGACGTCAGCCGCGCCGCCGCGGGCGCGCTGCGGGCGCCGGCGCCCCTCGGCACCCCCGGGCCCCCCCGCCCCGCCCAGCAGTCACCCCCGGGGCGCACGCAAATGAGATGCAAATCAGGCGGGGGGAGGGAGTGGGGGATGCAAATGAGATGCAAATGATCCCGAGACCCCTGCCGACGGATCCGGTGGTGGGCCCGCTCTAATGAGATGCAAACGAGACGAAGGGATGCGGGGCGCGGTCCCGGGGCGGTATGCAGATGAGATGTAAATGAGCCCCGGGGAGCAGCGGCAGGCCCGGACTCCGCCCCCCCGTACGTCATCACGTCACCCCGGCGGCCCCGCGCGGCTGCCATGGCAACCGCCGCCGCAGCTCCCCCCGCCCAACGGGCCGGGCGCGCCTCTCTGACCTCACTTCCGGCGCACCCTCGCCGGCCCGGAAGCGCGGCGGCCCCGGTAAGTAGGTGGGTAAGGGCTGGCGGGAGGGGGGGGGAGTTACCGGCGGGTGCCATGGCAACGGCCTGGGGGCGGGGAGGAGCCGGGATCCCCGTACCGGGCGGGGGGGGGGGGGGGCAGAGCGGGGGCAGAGCCCGGCGGCCTCGGGGGATGGGTCCCGCCCCGCCGCCCACCCGCCGCCCTCCCCGCAGCGGGCAGGCGAGGCCCGGTGGCGCGTCATGGCGGACGACGGCGGGGAGGAGAAGAAGCAGGTGGCCAAGTTCGAGCTGGAGCGGGAGACGGAGCTGCGCTTTGAGGTGGAGGCCTCGCAGACGGTGCAGCTGGAGCTGCTCACCGGCATGGCCGAGGTCTTCGGCACCGAGCTTACCCGCAACAAGAAGTTCACCTTTGACGCCGGTGCTAAGGTGGCTGTCTTCACCTGGCACGGCTGCACCGTCCAGCTCAGCGGCCGCACTGAGGTGGCCTACGTCTCCAAGGACACCCCCATGCTGCTCTACCTCAACACCCACACGGCCCTGGAGCAGATGCGGCGGCAGGCGGAGCGGGAGGATGAGCGAGGGCCCCGCGTCATGGTGGTGGGACCCACCGACGTGGGTAAGTCGACCGTGTGCCGCTTGCTGCTGAATTACGCCGTGCGCCTGGGGCGCCGGCCCACCTTCGTGGAGCTGGACGTGGGCCAGGGCTCCGTCTCCATCCCCGGCACCATGGGCGCTCTCTACATTGAGCGGCCGGCCGACGTGGAGGAGGGCTTCTCCCTCCAGGCCCCGCTTGTCTACCACTTCGGCTCCACCACGCCCGGCACCAACATCAAGCTCTACAACAAGGTGAGCGCAGGGAGCCCCTGGAGGGGGGGGTCTCACCCCGGGAACGGGCCCAGTTCAGAGCTGGGCTCCGGAGCTCCTGGCCTGCCTGGGATCGTCCCACTGCTTTTGCCACCGTAGAAGACTGGGGCACATCCCTGCCCGGAGCGCTGTGCCCAATTCTGGGCACTGCAGCTCAACAGAGACGTAGGGAGGGCCCAGGCGGTGAGGGGAGAGGCATATGGGAGACGGTGGAGGGGCTGGAGGAGCCCCCTGAGGAGGGGAGAAGCTCTTCAGCCTGGAGAGGAGGAGCGGAGGGACCGTGACCGAGGCCCTTCGCAGGCTGCGAGTCATGGCTGGCTGCAGAGGGTGAAGCCAGAGCTGCAGGTCACACCGAACGAGCTCAGCCCGCGGGGCTCCCTAGCTGAGAGGGGAGCAGAGCGCAGTTACGGGCACAGTCTGATCACTCTCATGTGGAGCCAGCGTTACCCAGAGCATGGTGGCTGTCACCGCACAGCATCCCTCCCCTGCAGGGACCCCCGGCTTCCTGCTGCCCGCAGCCTGGCTCTCTGTTTATGGAAACCCAGGTGGAAAGAAGCCCAAGAAAAACCTGAAGATGCCCAAAAAGCTGACCCGAATCCCCAGGGTCCTCCCACCGCTGCTGTTTGGTGACAGAGGCCCCTGCTCAGCTGAAGGCCGCTGCAGCCCTGCGCTGCCCTTGCCCTGGCAGCCCTTGGGACAGAAAAGCGACTCTCCTGCTGCAGCTGAGCACCCTTAAGTGCTTGTAACACATTTTAGGAACGGCTTTGGCCTCCTGCACAGCAAATCGCCCCTTTGCAGCTATCGCTTGAGGGTGGGGAGGGGAGGAAAGGGTTTCATCCCAGGTGGCTGCCCAGGAACCAGGCATCGCTCCTGCGCTTTAGCAGTAAGCAACCGAGCACATTAGGGACAGTGCAGAGGATCGCTGTGTCCCCGAGGAGTCGGGCAGGGCCTGGCACGCCGGCCTCCTGCCCTTCCGATGCTGTTTGGTGGCTGCCCGTTTTCGCCCCCCTGAGCTTCTCGCCCAGTCACAGCCAGCATGGTGCTGCTGCGGGAATCGAGGCTTTGGGGGTATTGAAGGAGGTGGGGATGGCATTGGAGAGACCCAGCTGAGGTTTGGGGATGCAGGTGTCCCAAAAAGGCCGCTCCATCCTGATACTTCTGCCCCATCTCCCCTGCAGATCACATCCCGCCTGGCCGATGTCTTCAACCAGCGCTGCGAAGTGAACCGCCGCGCCTCGGTGAGCGGCTGCGTCATCAACACCTGCGGCTGGGTGAAGGGCTCGGGTTACCAGGCGCTGGTGCACGCCGCCTCTGCCTTCGAGGTGGACGTGGTGGTGGTGCTGGACCAGGAGCGGCTCTACAACGAGTTGAAGAGGGACCTGCCCCACTTTGTGCGCACTGTCCTGCTCCCCAAGTCCGGCGGGGTGGTGGAGCGCTCCAAGGACTTCCGGCGGGAGTGCCGAGACGACCGCATCCGCGAGTATTTCTACGGCTTCCGGGGCTGCTTCTACCCTCACGCCTTCGACGTCAAGTTCTCCGACGTCAAGATCTACAAGGTGGGGGCTCCCACCATCCCGGACTCCTGCCTGCCCCTGGGCATGTCGCAGGAGGATAACCAGCTGAAGCTGGTGCCGGTGACGCCGGGGCGGGACATGGTGCACCACCTGCTGAGCGTCAGCACCGCCGACAGCCCCGACGACAACATCTCCGAGACCAGCGTGGCCGGCTTCATCGTCGTCACCGGCATCGACCTGGAGCGCCAGGTCTTCACCGTCCTCTCCCCTGCCCCTCGGCCCCTGCCCAAGAACTTCCTCCTCATCATGGACATCCGCTTCATGGACCTCAAGTAGAGGAGGAGCCGGAGCCGGGCATCCTCGGCAGCAGCAGCGGGCAGCTGCCCGCGCCCCCTCCCTCCTTTTCCTCGGTGGTGGGCAGCTGCCTGTGCCCCCTCCCTCCTCTTCCTTGGCGGCGGGCAGCTGCTCTGCCCCGCACCTGCTGGCCTTGCCACCTCTCACCCGCCAGCCTGGTGGGACCCTCCTCGGTTTTATGCCTTTTATAACGTTTGTTATTAAATCTCGAAGCTTTTCGCTGGTTGGTGCATGTCTGCCCGGCCGTGAGGGGGCGCCCCGAGGGGGGGGGGGGGGCGAGGCTGGGCGGGGCCACCTGCTAGGGAGGGGGCGGCAGAAGCCAGGCCCCGGGCGAGGGGCTCGGCCCCAGAGCAGGGCTGTGCCGGGGAGCGTGGGGGTCCGGGGGCCGGGTCCGGGGCCCGGGCCCGGGCCCCCCGCAGTGCGCAGCGCCGAGTCGTGTGTGCGTTCCCCGCCCCTATCCCATCGCGGGGTGGCAAGCTCCGCGCATGCGTCCTTCCACGCCGAGGAGCCGCCTGTGCACCCGCCCCTCCGTGACGCATGCGCGCCCCTGGCCTCCCCGCCTCCCTCCTCAGGCGCATGCGCTTCCGCCTTTCCGGGCGGTTCCCCGCGCGGCGGCCAATGAGGAGCGGCGGCGGGGGCGCGCGCGGCCGGCGGGCGGTGCGCAGGCGCGGCCGTGACGTCGTGCCGAGCCGCCGAGCGCGGCGACGGTTGGTGCACGGGAGCGTTGGTCGCGCGCTCGCGGCCTCCCGCCCGCCGCCGGTGAGTCACGTGGGCCGCGAGCCCTCCCCGGTCCTCCTGCCCCGCCCCTCCCGCCGCCGCCCCTCGCCCGGCCCGCCGCCCCCCCCCCCCCCCCCTCCTCCTCCTCCTCCTCCTCCTCCTCCTCCTCCTCCTCCCCTCCCCCCCCTCCCCCTCCCGCGGGCACCGGCTCCGCCGCGCAGGCCCGGCCCGCCCCCCCCCCCCCCTTTCGCCGACCGGTCTCCCGCGCCCCTCCCGGGGCTGCCGGCCGCCCCCGGCCGCCGGCCTAGCCAGCCCCCGCGGCTCCCTCCCGTGTGCCGCCGCCCCCGTGCGCGGCTCGGGCCGTGCCCCGGTTTCCCCCGCGCCGTGCTTGCCCGGGGACCCCGGCGGCCAACCTCCTGCTCGCCCCCCTTCCCCCCCCGCCCGCCTTCGGCTCCCCGGCGGGGCCGCGGTCGCGGGGACCGGCCCCTTCCCGGCCCGCCCCGCGGAGGGAGGGCTCAGCCGCCGAGCACCCCCGCTGGCCTGTCCCTCCGGCCGCCCCTCGGGCGTCCCCGGTGAGGGTGCCCGCACCCCCCCCCCCCCCCCCCCCGCAGCGCCGTTCCGCACGGCCGCCCCTGCCTGACGGCCCCGGTTACCGCCTGGACGAGAGCGCCGCTTCCTCTGCCCCCAGCTGGCGCGTCCTGCTGGGCCCCGCCAGCCCCGGTCCCTGCTCCTCCCCTGAAGCCCCGCGTCCCTGCCCCCGTCTCTTCAGGGAAGCCTGTCCTGGGAGGGTGGGGGTTGCCCTAGGCCGGGGGGAGCTGGGGGCGAGCGTCCGGGAGGCAGGAGTCATGGTGCGGGGCTGGGAGGGGAGAAGGGCCCCGAGGATTACAGCCGCTCCCGCACAGGCGTGGGGCACGAGCACGCCTAAACTGGGCTCATCTCCACGGTGGTCTGCATCAGATGCGCGCCCCGAGACAGGCAGAGGGTGCAGCCGTGCTCCTTCAGCCTCAGCATGCGTTGCTTTTGCTTTGCAGCGCTCTGCTTCCCGTGCCCCAGCTGGCAGTGTGCGGCTCCCTCCTGCCTGGGTGGGTGGAACAGCGGTGGCCTGCAGCAGGGAACTTTCATGTGGACACATTTGCTCTCCTGTACCTGGGACTGTCCCCAGTGCTGCTGAGAAAATGTTAATAATTTTGTTTTTTGAAAGCCTGCTGTCTGAATGCACGCGCTTTGACTCTCGTGGCCTGCCGAGGACCAGAAGTTAAAACCCTGCTTTCCGGCCACAGAGTCCTGTCCCATGCCTCCAAAGCGTAATTCCTCCTCAACGCGTGTTTCCGCGTTGTGTTCCCCGGTTTTGGCAGTGTCGTGGGTTGCATTGGCAGCTGTTCAGCTGACCTCTCCTCAGAAGTCCCAAATTCTAAATAATCCCAAATTATTGCACCTCTGTATTTGGTTGCATCTCCCCAAGATGAGATGAAAACCCCGGCGTTCTGCCCCCCTTCATCTCCCTGATTTGGGACTTGATCGGCTGCTCTTGCATTCCTTGTGTGGCCTCCCTGGGAAGCAGTTTCCCTGCGATCTGCCGGCTTTTTCTCCAGCACGGATCTGAATTTGGGTGTTTAGTGAGGCAGGCTTTTCTGTACTGATTTTGGGGGGGGGTATAAAATACGACTAGAGCCTTGTCTGGATCAAAACGAGGAGAGTTGATCTTAGAGCGTCTTAGTGGGCTTAATCTAATTATCACCTTCGCTACCTCCGGTTGAGGCGGTGGTTGTTCTTCAGCAGAGCGCTTTATTCCTGTTGGTTTCTGAGGTATGAGCCCCGACTGGAGCCAGAGAAGGTGGTAATTAGGTGGAGCTGACGGGGTCCAACGGGAGACCTTTTAACTCCTGTTTTAGAGGCTTGTTTGGGGGCATTTACGTCTGTCACTGTGCCCGTTGTTTCCATCACCGACTGTTGCATCTCATAACGCAATGGCAAGAGGGTGGACTTGTTCCTCCCTCGCTGCGATCCATAGAGTGAGACACGGCTCTGATGCATGAGATGTTGTTCTTCCCTGCTTTGTCTATAAAATGGGGCTAATCCCATGTAAACCAGTGAGACGGGCAGAGGAAGGAGGACAGGAGTGGTGTGAGCCAGGCCAGGAGATAAGCACTGTGTGGATGCCAGCCTTCTCGCTGTTATCTGCAATAAAATATTTGTTCATTTTCTGTATCTTATTCTCCTTGAAAAACCTGTACATCTAACTGTGGAGAGAAGTGCAGTTATGTGAGATGTGGGCCATTTCACCTGAAACCAGGAGGACGGCCGTGGAAGCCTAATTCTGGCCAGGTTTACAAACTTCTCTGCAGAGCAGAAGTGTCTGATACACGTTGCTGTGCATCCTCCTTTTGAATTAAAAGCAGGAAAGTGTCACCAAATCATCTCCTTGAGGCAGGGACTCCTCGTTACGTAGAGTGCTGAGCGCAGTAAGGCCTGAGTTCTATGTTACTGTGGTGCGGGTAATAAGAAAATCGTCTCCTATGGGGAGGCCTTGCGGCTTCATGTTGCAGCAGGAGTCTCGGCATTTACCTTTCCCCATGACATCCAGCCGTCTGACGCTGACGGCTTTGCCTTTTAGTTTGTAGTCTGCATCTCAGCAGTCGATGTCCAGTCCTGTTGTCTGGGCTGAAAAAATCCTCCTTTGACTTCTTGCTGTCTGGGTTCTGTCCAGGACACCCAGCAGCAGAGGGTTGCTGGCTGGAGCTTGTTTCTGATCTCATCGGTACCTCTCCCTGCTGGAGGACAGTGGCGGTAGCAGAGAGAAGTTGTGTTCTCGTGTTGGTGGTCTGCAGCGCAAGACGCTTGGTCCGGTTCAGTTGTGTTGCTGGCTGGCAGGTTCAAGAACGCTTTTGCTCTCTCTGCTGATTTAGAGTCTTAAATCTCAGCAGTAGATGATGTGCAATGTCAAAATTAGCAGAGAGAGCCTGTGGAGGGAGAAAAGGGGGGTTCTTGATCTCTGGCTGGCCTTCTTGCTTGGGCTCAGCGGTGAGAGGTCAGGGGTGCTGAGGCTGAAGACAGCAGCAAGCTTTGGAACAGGCTTCTCCATGTAACTCCAGGGTGTAGTTAATCAAAACAAAGTGGGAACAGGTAAAGCACATCCTGTCTTGTGCGATCCTGGATCTGCCCTGTCTGGGAGTTGCCTCACATGGAAGGAATTGTTTGTCTGTTTGACCTGCACCATGGAAACTCGGCTGGTTTGGGATAGGTAGGTAGGTAGCTGTGGATCGCAGTGAAGTGGCGCATGTTTAGGAACCACTAACTGAGAGTGAACTCTCTCCTCCCCGTGCCATTTTGCTCCTGTCCCTGGGCGGTGGTGAAAGGTGGTGTGTTTAAGGGAAGCTTGTAATGTTGATGTGTGTGTTTCCTCCTTCCAGGGGTTGAGGAGCTGCAGTGGTTATCGACAGTGATTGAAATAAGGAAGGGAGTGCTGTGAGCTGGTTACATGTGTTTTCCCCAACCCAGCAAAGGTGGGGAGAGCCCGGTGAAGCGTGTTTTCATGTCCTGCCTGATGCTTCAGAAAGATTGAGCCACAAAGCACCCGGCTCTTCAGGCTGTGTCTGGGTAGATTGCTAGAGAAGGCAGTGAGAAGAGGGCTTGTAGCAGACCGCATAAGGCAGGGTGGAAAGCCTGGTAGGAGGGAAAGGAGGAGGACAGGGCTTCAAGAAGCAAGTGCTGGAAGAAGAGGAAATTAGAGTGAGACTTTACAGGGCCTTAACTGAAGAAAAGGAGACTTAGGCTGAAAGAAATGGAAGGTGGCAACAGTCGCACTTGCAAACATCCTGAGGGGAGGAATTGAAAATTAAAGGAAGTCCCCAGAAATGGAGATGAGGGAAGATAGAAGCAGCCTCTCGTGTGAGTCGAGGGAAACCCTTGAGACTGGGGAAGTGTGCTCTGTAGGTGGCTGAGGAGAGCAGAGCTGGGAAAATACTCTGACAAGGGGGTGCTAGGATTGGAAAAACAGGTGGAATTCCCAAGGGAGAGGGAAAGGGGAGTCGCCGGTGACACTCATGCTCAGTAGAGTTTGATTGGGGGAGGAAGGAGTAGGGCTGAGTTGAGGGCAGGTCCAGAGAAGCTGGAAATGAGGAGTTGCTGGGCTGGAAGTGGCAGAGGGAAAGGAATTGGAGGCAGGAGTGGAGCCCATATGTGCCTCAGGTAAGCAAGACGAGCTGGGGACTCTTTTGAGCAGGGAAGTCTGTGAGCGGCCTTTGCAGATGGGGACAAAGTGGCCAGAGAGACAAAGGGTTTGGAAAGAAGGTAGAGGGAAAGGAGGGGTTGATAGACTGGAGGTAGACAGGTTGCAGGGCTGCAGAAGGGGAAGTCTAGGGAAGAAAGCGCATATTTGGGAGAATCGGTGTGAACGTGGCCTGAATCAGCATAATCTGTAGGAAGTCTGGGTGGATTTTGCTTGTTTCTCCTGGACGCCAGGGTAAACAACATGGGTAGTCAGGGTGAGGTAAGCCACGTAGTTTAGCCCAAAGAAAAGAGAAGAAGATACCTTGAAGTTCGCACAGCAGAGATCCTGGCACACCGTGCCATGCTGCACCCTCGATGGCTTCAGCAACCTGGATGTTGCCAACCATGGGAGGATGGGACTGGTTTCCTCGTGGTCAGGGCATGCAGGCATCCTGGCCTTGGCTTCCCTCTCTCGGCTCAGGCGCTCGGCAGGCAGCAGGCTGTGCTTCCACAGCGCCGGTCTGCCTGGGCCTTTCCATGAGGGTGGCCTCTGCAGCAGGGCTGGGGCCGATGGGCTCCAGAGGGGTTCAGCATGCCATGGGGCTCAAGGAGGGAGTGTCTGAGCCGCGTCGTGGCTCTGGGATTCAGGCAGGATGGGCTCAGCAGCCTTTCGCAGGTTTGATGAGTTGTGGAGTTATTCTTGGGCCAAGGCAGCAAGGAGCTGGGGATTATATTTGCATTGCATCTTGCTTGGGTGTCACTAATGACAGCGCTCGGGATTTCTCCCCCATGCGTAGTGCTTGTTCAGGTAGACTGTCCCATGAGCAATTATCTCGACTCGTACATTCTTTATTTGATGAGGAGCTCGCTCCTGCGCTGCCTGGTGTTTGTTTCTGTACTGCGCTGAGGTGGCACGCAGATCTTTGCAAAGGCACAGTGTGCCACATCACCCCACGTGAAGGGTTGGAGCACTTAAATTCGTGCTCCCGTCTTCAAGTGGAACAGCTGAGGTGGAATGGAGCAGGACCTGCTCGGGACGGTTGCTTGGACTCCAACCTTTGAGGGAAGCACCTCGCCCTGATCGAGGAGGACACTGATTGCACTGTGCAGGACAGGGGTGAAGATGATCTCTGGAGGAGGAACATCACAGGAAAAAAACTCCTTCATTTGGCAGTATCTGTTTGAGTTTGAGGTGTGGCTTTGTTTTCATGGCGGAGACTTTCAAAGGGCTGGAGTGTTCTGTTACAGCAGAGGAGCGTGTTAGCAGATTGCTTCTGCTAAAGTAATTAGCAGTGGTGTCATCTTTAAACTTCCAAATAACCTATCCCTAGAATTGCTGTCCGCCTGTATTGCAGCAGCTAGCTCAGATGACAAGCACTTCCCTCCCTGGGTGATGGCACAGCAGGGCTCATCTTTGTGGGGTGTCAGGCTTTTCCCCGAATCGTGTGTGTTGGGGCTTGTGCTCAAAGCTCAGTATCGTATTTGGTGGGGGGGTAGAGCGAGGCCGGGGAGTTGCTGCTCTCCAGGGAGCTCTGCACCTGCTGGGGAAAACAACTGTTTTCTCTGTTGTTACTCTTAAAACTCCCCACAGTCGAGAGCTGCTACCAGGTGAAACCAGAGCTTTCCCCAGCCGGCTCACAAGCATCAGTCCAGCATTTCCTCTTGGTCGCAAGGGCAAAAAAACTTGGTTTGAGAAGGTTGAGCTTCGTTTCTGCAAAGGAAGAGCCGCTCTGCAGTGGGAGCGGTTTCTTCATTAGTCAGCCAAAGTGACTGACGCCTTGTTTTGTGACTGAACCGATTTAATTGTAATACATTCTTGTCATTAAATGTGCCTTTGATTTTGTGCTGCAGTTCTCTCAACCTTCACAAGTGTTTAGTCAGCACTAGATATTTTCCTGTCCACCCTGAAGAAAAAAAACTTTGAGAGGCAGAAGAGGAGAAAACTGGAAAGAGAAAGCAAACAAGTCATTAGGGCTCTGTACTTGGACCTGCAGTGCAAGGGAGGCCTCGCGATGAAACAAGGAGGCAGCAAAGTGGAGAACGGGTGACAAATCGAGGAGCGGTTGCTGTGGCAGTAATAATCGGTGCAATATAATCAGTGTCTAGCTCGTCCCTGAGCTGCGATGGGCTCTTGGGCGTTTGGAGTTTGGCACAGGTTGGTGCCTCCTGCTTCCATTTCCAGAAAGGTTTGGTTTTTCATATTTTCTGTGGCGTGCCCTCCTGCATCCTCATGATCAGCCAAGGGTGGCATGTTCCCAAGGGCACCCTAAACAATCGGGGCTACCTAGTGAGAACCCAGCTCTCCTTCGTCCAGAGCTACGAGTACCTCCTCCAGTCGAGGCACTAGTGTTTTCCACAGGCCTCTCCTGTCTCCTACCCTCTGGGGGAAGGGGACAAGATTCCCGGCTGTCTTTTCCTCCTGCCGTCTCCACCCTCATATTAAATCTCCAAGCCTCTGATCAGCCCCCTCACCTCAGGGGAGCAGGCATTCTCTAGCATTCGGACTCAAGCTATAACTGCAGAAGGGCGTTGGGCAAGAAGTTGTTGAGTCCCTCATCTTATTCAGGGCTCAGCTTGGATTTCTCAGGTGTTTTCAGATGGGTTAGGTGACTCGGCTTTCTCTGCAGCAAATGCCGCAGGGCCTTGGGGTGGGAAGGGAGATAGGAGGCTGTGGCTGGGCTCCCTTGGCTAACCACAGACTGCACGGGGTGGTCATTACTCCAGTTTTGCAGATGTGGAAAGGGATGCTGATGTTAGGTGATAGACCTGGGACTACAGAGTCAATCTGTGTCAGAGCTGGGCTTGGAGATCGGCATCTTACTTGCCGATCGGGACTTGCCAACAGGGTTTTAAATCTATCAGGCACTGTTTCCATCTTCCACTAAATGCCTGCTCCCTGTCCTGGGAAGCTCGGTGTTACTTTAAGTGAGTGTTTTTACATGACTGTGTCTCTTCTCTTGCCTTGTTAATTTTTTTTTTTTTTTCCTAGGTGTGGCGTGGTGTACCAGGTGCCAAGTTTTAATGATTTTGTGTAGGTTTTTTAAAAGACGAAAGGATTAATGAAGAAGAATTTTAGTGAAGGAAGGGGAGGAAAAAAATGGAGCAGTTTGGAACAAACTGAGATCTTCCCCCGCACAGCTCGGGCCATGGCTGAGACAGACCCATTCAGCACTGTTTTCGCCATCAGTTGTCTCCTGGGTTTGTAAAAGCGCTCCCTGAAAGCTCCCCTCCAGATCTCTCCGTTATCCTACCCTGTGCTACTTGGAAATGGTTGCCACAGAAAAGATTTAATGAAATTCCTGTCAATTCCCAACCACTGAGTGGATACTAAGCCCGTGGAAAGGCCTGGGGGCTCAGGAGAAAGGAACAAGTAGGAAGAGGACGAAAACACACAATCTGCTGAACCTTCCCCTCCCAGCCCCCTTGCAAAGAAAGGATTTACAGCTCAACCTTGCACCAGCTGTTCCTCGGCTTTAACAGTCAAGAGAGAAATAAATAAAATTAAACGGCCACCACCAGCCAGCCAGTCCCGGATCCTGGTGAAATCAGGGAGAGTGTTTCTGTGACCCCTTCCAGTGAGAGGGAGGAGGCAGCGGCGGGGGCAGTGGCACAGCAGTGCTGTGAGGAAGCTGGGCAGATTGCTTGCGAGACAACCCCCTCCTCCCGTGCAGCAACCGGAGGGGGCTGCAGCATATCAGAGGGCAGGCTAAAAAGGAGAAGTGGCTTCCTCGAGACTCCTGGAGTGGCTTTTTTGCAAGAAGTTTATCTTGCTCTTTCCCAGGGTGCTCACTGGGTGGGAAGGTGCGCTCAGCTCCTCACCTCGCACATCGTGCTCATCCCCTTGCCTGAACCTGGAAGGCTTCCTTTTCCCTTGGATTCTGGTTGCCAGTGTCATCCGTGTGGGGACCTCCTTTTCTGCAGGCTGTTGCCTGACAGAGGGAAGCTTGTAAGGGCTCTCGGCATTCCCGCCCTAGCAGCTGTTTCAAATCCAAATCCAGTTCTCGGTTCTGAATTTTTAATGTTTTTAAACCTCCTTCCGTGTGCCCACGAACTCTTGCAGGGCAGAGCGTAGCGGGGACTCCTGGGCCTCGCACTCCAGAGACCGCTGTGGACTTCTCCGGACTGTCCACTCCGGTCAGAGCTCGCCCTGGGAGCAAGCACAGAGACTGGGTAGCGGTTTGCCCCCGTCCCTGTCCCCTCCCCTTCTCGTCTTGCTCTGACTCCCGCTGGGCCTGGGCTATGCTGCGGGGCGGATCCCCCACCACAGCTCCAACATGCCAGCAGCATCTGGAAAGAGATTCAAACCCAGCAAATACGTCCCGGTCTCAGCTGCTGCCATCTTCCTAGTGGGAGCCACCACCCTCTTCTTTGCCTTCACGTGAGTCCCAGCTACTCAACCAAAGAGCGGGGAGGGCGAAGGGAGACCCGGGGACCCAGCCCCCTCTGTGCCGTGCCGTGAGGTTGGGGGGGCAGAGACTGCACGGGGGTTATCTGGGAGAGGAGCTGTGACTTCTTGCCAGACTAAAGGGGGGATATAGTGCTCCAGGTGCTAAAGGATGGACGATGGAGCAGCACTGCAGTCCATCAGAGCAGTTCAGCCTCAGCCAGACCCATTTCACTCGGTTTTCCTGTGAGGTGAGCGAGAGGAAGCGGGGCGCGGTGGATGCCAGTGAGGCACCTTGCCACTGCTCGGCTCCAGTTCCTGGCAGCCACTCCTCTCCTGTCTTCGGGTCTTTGCACAACTCACTTGTCTCGCTGGCAACTCTCTCACAGGTCAGCCAGGCTGGGAATTAGTTTGTGACCTGTAGGTGGAAAATGGCAGAGCTAATTTTCTCCTTTGGAGCTACGTGAAGTGGTTTCATGGACTGGGGCAGGCTCCGTGTTATTTTTAGAGTTTTGTAACTGGTTTGTGAGCCGCAAAGGAAAGTTCAAGGAGAAGTACTCTGACCCCTGCATGGATCTCTCACTGCTGTTGATGTCAGCCTTGCCCTGAGGAAACGAGGGTTTGGTATCTCTGGAGAGGACCTGAAGGAGGTGGCCTGCCAGCAGGTCACTGGGGCCTGAGGCAGACGCCTGCGTTGGCCTTGGAGCCGGTGGGGAAAAGCCAGGGTGTAAAATGGTACTAGTTGCTGGAGAGTGCCAGACCGTACCAGAGGGATCTCCCTGGGCTGGGAGAGGGGTAGGGCTGCTGCTCACGTTAACATTTTCCCTTCCTGGGTGACAAACAGCTTATTAACACTCGCTTGGGGCCGAGCTGAGCCAGTTCTGGGTCGGTGGCGGGGGGGAGGCAGGACCTCAGGGTGCCGAGGCGGCTGCTGAACTGCTGTGCCAGCGCTGAGCCCCTGACAGGGAGCTGCCTGTGCCGAGGCAGCGTGTGCTGGGCAGGAATGCTGGAGCACGGCAACCAGGACTGGCTGCCAAATCCTGCAGTGTGTTCCTGGGATTGGGGTCTGAGAGGGGATGTGTTTTGGGGGACAGCAGAGAGATCTGTAGATAAGACAGGTGTTTCTTTGTGCTCATATCTTGGAGGCCTTGATGGCATCTCCGTGCAAAGGGTTTGGGATTGTTCTGGCAATCCAGAGATGTGCCAGCTGCTGGCCTGGGGGGTGCAGGCAGCCGCTGTCCCAGGCAGGGGAGAGGAAGGCAGTGGGTGACTGCTGCCTGCATCCCCTCAAGCAGGGTGCCTGTTGAGCGGCTCCCTCCAGCCAGCCGGCTGCCCTCAGCTCTGCTTTGCCTCTTGAGCATCCCTCCTTTCCTCCTCCTGTCCAGCGGTTACTCCTCCTCCTGCCCCAGCACAGCAGAGGGGCAGAGCACGCGCTGGTCTGAAGGCGGGCGGCCCGCAGCCTCAGCGGTGTGCTCTGTCCTTCCAGCTCTCTCCAGGGAGGCAGGAGATGAGCCCAGTTCCCTTTTTCCTCCCTGCGTAATTGACTGTTCCTCTTCGCTGCCAGCTGCCCCTGGCAGGGTCCTGCCTGGGCAGAGAGGGAGGTGCACCCCCTGCTCCCAGGGAGCCTCTCCCGCTCCCTGGGGTGGCTTGCTCTTGCAGGGCACCTTTCATTGCACCCTGGTGAGAGCTTTCCCCGCCGAGGGGTTTTACTGCTGGCGCTGG
This sequence comes from Aquila chrysaetos chrysaetos, assembly GCF_900496995.4. Lineage (NCBI taxonomy): Eukaryota > Metazoa > Chordata > Aves > Accipitriformes > Accipitridae > Aquila > Aquila chrysaetos. The sequence continues at coordinate 30,454,944 of NC_044019.1, forward strand.
GCCGGCGGGGTCACGGGGATTAACCAGAGCTGCGGGAGGCAGCTCCTCCTCGGAGGCAGAAGGGCCAGACGTGAGGGCTGCTGCCGGTCCCTGGGATGGAGCCATCGGTGGCTGGAAGGTCACCGTGGCTTTAACGCCTGGCAACAACCAGGCAATAAAAGAGTAATTTGACGACTAAAGGACAGAGCCAGTTTGATTCACTCCTTCCAGTGATGGGAGGCAGCTGGTGGTGTCACTCAGCAGCGAGCAGCAGTCCCCCCACCGAGACACAACGTTTATCAGGCCGGCCTTGCTGACAGCTCACAGGCTCGAAGTTTTGCTGCTTCAGGCTGTCAAACACTTGCAGGATGTCGCTGACCCTGTGCTACCACCTCAGGGGGATGAAGGAGAAGAGGAGGGAGTGGGCAGTGTCCTCTGAGCAGCTGGGCATGACACACCGTGATTTGGGGGGACAGGCGTGCCTCTGCTTTGTCACGGGGGGCTGCACGCTGCACTTTGGAGGGGAATAGCAGGGCAGCCCTACCCCCCAAACCCAGTCCCTGCTGCTGTGGCCAAGCCCACAGTACCTGGCTGTGAGCTATCGCAGCAGCTGGTAGCAGCCGCTTATCAGCGAGCGGCATGGTGCAAGGCATTGCCGGGAGCAGGCGCCGGTGCCACGGAGCAGGTTTGTTCAGAACAGGAACACCTGGGCAGGGTCGCTTTAATTGTAGGTCAGTGGATGTTATTTAACCTACTTTAAAACATCAAATTAAATCTCAAGCAGAGCGGCAAAGCACAGCGCACTTTCACACGGGTTATTTGGCGGGGAGGGAATGGCGTTACTCCCTGGCGTTACAGTTGTCTTGGGGCAGTTTCCATCTGGCTGCTGGGGTGGGGTGGAAGGGACGTACAGACCCACAGCGAGGTTTGCCTCCTGCGTGATTACTGCTGTAGGATTGTTTCCTGTGGATCACTTTGCCCCCCTTCCCCACCTGGCAAAAGACAGGCAACACGGCTGCAAGCCTGCTGCCTGGCCACGCTCGATGCCGGCCGCTGCCTGGCCACGCTCGATGCCGGCCACTGCCTGACACGGCAGCAGGGTCTCCCTCCCCAGCACTTGCTGTCTCTGCCGTGCTTGCCACAGACCTGCTCGGGAGGGTTACGCTGTCAGCATCGGACCTGCAGCTCGTACTTTGGGAGGTGCAATGGAAGTTGTGAGGTGGGGGGGCTCTGGGACACCTCCCGTGGGGCCTCCTCCCAGGCAGAGAACAGCTGGGGCTCGGCACAGCTCTCTTGAAAGGCTGTGATTGTGTTATTTCTAATGTATCCACCAGACACCTTTTGGTCCATCCACACTGGCTCAGGATTTGTATCTCTGGGCCAAGAACTCTATTTAATTGATTAATTTCATGAGGAGATGCTGCAGAACATGTGGCAGTTGAAATGAGCTGAGGCCGATTGTGCTAGAGGGAGTGGGCGTCTCTGACTTGCTGGGGTCTCAAAGAGGTGCTGCTTTAGGACCAAAATTCCCCCTTGGGGTCAGTTTGTCCGTTTCTGCATCTCCCCCCTGGCCTATACTGGTCCCTGCTCCTCGTGCAGTTGGTGCTCAGCCTCTCCTTCCCCTCCGGAGGCAGGGAGCACCTCCGAGCTGATGGCTAGATAGCGTGCCATCAGTTGGCCTCTTCCTTCTGTTCGCCTCAACTCTTGCTCATGGCCACGGCTCAGCGTGGCTTTTGGGGCTGTATAAAAGCCTGCAAAGTATGAAGTGTTTCTTGCAATTAGGTGAATCTGTCCGCAAAACCTCTGACCCCAACTTTTCCTCCCATCCTTGCAGCTGGGAAGTCTGCGAGGGAACTGCGCCTGTTTGGGAAAGGAGCTCTCGCCTCTTCCAGCGTTAGTGGAGGAGAGAGGAAGGAGAGGCGTGAGGATGGGGATGCCGGGGTAGGATGTGGCAGTCCCTGGAGCCGGCGGTGCCTCTGGTGCAGGGTGGCATGCACGCTCCTAGTTGGACCCAAACTTGTGTGACGGTCGCGGCGAGCAGGGGTTGTGTTTGCAGCAAGGCCTTCGAGAGAGCTGGAGAGAGAGGCCGCGAGTCCAGCCCTCCTGCAGCAGGTCGGTGAGGTGAGCCTAGCCCTGGCACAGCGCCGGCCCCTCCTCACTCGGTGGCGGGTCAGAGTCCAGGGGTGCAGGCAGGGCGGGGAAGGTGTCCTCGGGGACGGCTTTCTTCCAGGAGAGGGCAGGGGATGAGGGGCCGCAGGGTGGCTCTGAGCCTGCGGAGGGGAGGAGAAGCCAGGCTGGGGAGTGACAGGCTTCTCCTGGTATGACTAGTGGCAAAAAGCCCGTCTCGGATCTACATGTGACTCAGTTTGCCTGAGGTTCCCTGATTTCTCTTATGTGCTGCCAGAGACAAGTCTCGACAGCTCTTCTAGCGATGGGTGTGCTTCGCATCCTAATCTGGAGAGGGAACTTGACGAGTTCCTTGGGACCTGTGTGGCCACGGTGGCGAGCAGCCTGCCTCCTCCTCCTCTGCAGAGCTGGAGCCCACACTCTCCGGCTGCTCCTGGTGTCAAGGCAAGGTCTGCAGCCCCGTGTTCTCCATCTGGGAGAGCAAAAGGCAGGAACACGTCAGTGCTTCTGATAACAAGGTTTCCCCTTGGGGATCGGCAGCCACCCTTGCTCCCTGCACTGCAGAGGACCGTGTTCCCTCCCGTGGGGTGGGGTTGATCTCGGGGAAGTGACTCCCCTGTGTTGGGGCCCACGAGCATGGATGCCAGTGGGTAGTTTGGCTCGAGTAACGTATGGTCTGTGTATTGTGAGGATTCCTGCTTCCCTCCCATGGTATGGTGGGGTCTGTGGCTGTGGAGAGAGCTGGGAGGGTGGCAGGCAGTAGGTTGCCGTGCTTGGGAGCGCCGGGGAGGAGACCCGTAGCATTGCGCTTGCAACCTGGGAGTGGTCAACCTGAGGCTACCCTCATAAGCTGCGGGTCCTCGTGGTCCCTGGGGAGGGTCTTCTGCTTGCTCCTGGCCTGTGAAGTCCCACCCTGGGGTGGCTTTGCATCCCTGGCTGGTTGTTCAACATGTAAAGTTCACTCTGTGCAGAGTAGCCCCTGGCAGCTTGCCTGCCCAGTTGCACGCAGCTGGCAAGACCTGATAAGGACAGGGGTTGTAAGCTGGCCCTGAGGCACCACACCAGCTTCTCCGATTGATTCTCTTTTCTTAAGGCCGAAGGTCAATCTTTCATCCACCTGCAGCATTTGGCTGGCAGGTTGGCTCTCGCAGTAATCAGGGTCCTGCCTTAGGGCTCACGGCCACTGAAAATGGAGACTGGAGGCTGGGTTTGGAGGACATGCTGCAGCGAGCCCTCCACTCCGTCTGCAGCGGAACACGCAGCCCCCAGAGCAGAGCTGGAGAGACGGGAGGGATCAATGTCCCCAGGCAGGTCTCCTCTGTTTGATCCATTGGCATTGGTCGCCCTTCTAAACCTGTTGCTGCATCCTCCTCAGTGCCATGGTGTCTGGAGTCTGCTGGTGCTCCCTTAGCTAAATGGTGGGTCTTTCTCACACCTGGGGACCCACTGTCCTGTCCCCTGGGAGCCGTGCTTCTCCGTCCTGGGAAGGGCTCAGTGCCCAGACAGCGCAGGAGCTGATGGGAGAGGTATTCCCTTCCCCCTGGAAGGCCAGTCCTTCCATCTCTGCCTGCCCCAGAGCTTTTCCTCTGTGCCAGCCCTCGCTGCGGCAGCTCAGTCCTTCCCCTGCCTTGCCAGGGTCTGTCTTTCGAGGATCTGGGCTGCATGTTTGGCTCAGCCTTGCTGTTGGCATTTCCCTTGTGCAGGGATGGCTGGCGTGCAGTGGGTCTCCCTGGCTCCCCTCCATCCCTTCCAAGCAAAGATTTGGGCTGGGATTTCCCTTCCTAGAGAGATGAGCTCCTTGCTCAGGGTTTCTGGAAGGGCTTTTCCTACCTTTAAGGCTCATCTGAGCCCCCCCCCTGCCCCTCTTCCTCCAGCAGTCTCTCTTCTGCTGCTCTTAGCTCTGCAGCTCAGCAGAGAGCAGAGCTGGGGAGGCTCCTCTGGAGTTGGGGGGCTCAGCTCAGTGATGTGGGGTGCTTGGCTCTGCCCGCCCTTGAGGCAAAGTGACATCGCAAGTGGCCACCTTCCCCTTGGCACTGTGTCTGGTGCCCAGCGCAGGAGAGGAGAGAAACACCCCTCCAAAGGGGCTGCTGCCCTACGAGGGCAGAGAGCAGGCCTGTTGGGTACCTCAAAGACCAGGACAGCAGTGGTGATGGAGAGAGTTGGGGGCTAATGAAGCCACTCATCTCCTTGAAACTGCACTGCCAGCAAGGCCCATGGCCCTGGAAGCTGTGGGGAATGGGCTGTTTGCCCCTTGCCCAGCTCTCCTTCAGCTGCTGGGCGAGTACCTGGGGGCTGTCAGCTCCGTGCTGGCTCCCTGCCTTGACAGCCTGCCCTGCCGCAAATACCAGTTTCCCCTCTGCGAGACTGGGAGACTTTCTCACCTTCATTTTCTGCAAACCACTTAAACCACTTGAGCATTTCTTGCCGGTGCTGTTTGGTGGGTGGCCGGGGGCAGCCCTGGCAGCAGCTTGGTGCTGGGGGTGGGTGGGATGAGCCCTCTCCCTGGGCACAGCCTGCCCATCGGAGGGGAAGGGGAAGCTGAGCTAGGTGTGAGCTCCTTGCTCCTGGCATGGCTTCCAGTCCTGTGGCAGCTCCCGGCAATGCTGGTCATACTGGGCTAGCTGGGCTCGACGTGGCTAGTGTGTTTTTCCCTTGCTCAGGTCTTGGCCTCGCAATGTCGTGTATGTCCTGTACCTCTCCGGAGTTGCTCTCCGAGGGTTTTGGGACACAGATTGGAGAGGGCTCCTCCTCGCCACCCCGTCCATCCCAGCTGCGCTGGTGCCGCCCGCTCTGTGAAGAATCTGCCTGGCCGGCTTCCAAAGGAGACAGCAGGGCCGGCGCTCTCGGGAGGCAGAGCCGGCATGGCCGGTGCCGGGTTGTAAAGGAGCCGCTCCCCACCCTGGAGGAGAGCTCTTGGTGAAATGCTGGGAGATGCTGTCCCAGATACGTGGAGGTGGGGAGGCATCGCCCAAGGTGGCCAGGAGGGCGAGGCTCCCACCCCAGCGAGGTGCTCAGGGGCTCCTGAGCAGCATGGAGGAACAGGGCAGGGATGTGGAAGAAGTTTTGGAGAAGACAGCTTGCAGGTGCAGCTCTGGTCTGGTGTGCAGGGACGGGGTCTGGAGGTGCTGCTGAGGGTGAAGGCGCCAGGCCCCACTTCAGGAGACGAGGAGGAGGAGGAGTAGTGTGCTGGCTGGCAGAGCAGGGCTTGGCTCCCGGTGCACTCCTGCTAGCCAGATGTCTTGTAAAGTCAAGAGGGTTTGCCCTCCTGCTCTCTTCTTGCCCTCATTGCTGTGCCTGGATGGGGACTGCCTTGCCCTTGGCCAGTGGAGGGCAGGTCCCGCTGCTGCTTCCCACCCTCTCTGGGTGCAGGGAAGGGCCAGGGCATGGAGCTGTGCCTGGGTACGCCCTGCCCGCCTCTCCCTCCTCTGCTGCCAGGTGGGTGCCAAGGCAGGTGTGCCCACTCCTCCAGCCCGGACCCGTCTTATCTCCTGGCCACCATTTGCCTGGAGGCAGCCCTCCGCCTGGCACCATCCCCTGTCCCCTCACACGCTGCCCTGTGTGGGAGGGTGCCCTGGACTGGGCTGAACTGGGGGCAGAGCCCTGGACCAAGGGCTCATTCCCAGCTGGAGCCTCACCAGGGCTCCCAGGGCTGCCGTGACAAGGACAGGGGCTGCCTCGCTGGCGATGGGACCTGTCGCCCGGCTGAGTCACAGCGGGTGGTGACGGAGGAGGGGACGGACCAGCGCCTGCCCCTTCACCTCTACCTGCTCGGGGGCTGCGGGGGGATTACAGCGCAGGCACCATATGTCACTGCCCGTCGAGCCCTGCGCTCTGCCCCTCTCTGCTCCTGCTGCCTAAATCCATCTACATTTATCGCTGCGGGGGGAAGAGAGGGACAGATGCTGTCCTAGATCTGCGGGATTAAACTCCCAGCAGCAAAGCAGATTAGGGTATTACGCTGGCGCCTCTGAGGGGGAAGCCCACTGTCCTGAGCCCAGCTCGCCCGGGGCAGAGGGGAACGGTGGTGATTCCCTCGCTGTGCTGCCACGGGGCCCCTTGGCCAGGCCCACGGAGGAGCTGGGTGCTGGCTGGGGCAGGCTGGCACAGTGATGGGGTCCCCATGTGCCACTGGAGTTGTCTCCAGGCTGGGCTCCAACTCCAGGATGTGAGGAGCAGGAGCAGCTCTGGAGGCACTGGAGCTGCTGCTCACTTTGCATCCCCTTGCAGGGTCCCCTCTGCCCACCATGCTCACTGGTGTAACGCATGGAGGGCGACGTTCAGGTTCCTAGTGGCTGGATCCCTCCCGGGCATCCCTTGTGCCATCAGCCTGGCTCACCCCATTCTCACCACCACCTGCGGTCGCTCCCAGTGGCAGCAGCGTCCTGCGCTGGTAGCGCCCGTGGGGCTGTGGGCACAAGAGGGGTGTTTTTTGCTCTCTGATGATTTACTGGAGTGATTCCCACATCAGCCCCCCGCGGGTGCTCCCCCAGGGCTGGGGGTTAGGCTGGTCTGTGGAGGGTACCCGAACACACCCTCAGTCAAACTGGCCTGGGTGCAGCTCCAGTTCAGGTGTGGAGGGCCCTGGGTGGGAGCAAAAGGAAGAGTTGATGGCAGGGAACCTCCCCAGCTGCCTGCCTGGGCAGGAGCCTGAAATACAGCCCAAGAGCAGGGAACGTGGACTTCCCATCCAGGCCACCACCGAGCATGGCAGGAATGGCTTACAGGGACAGCTGTGGGGCTCGGAAGGGGCAGTTAGCGCCCGCTCAGCCCTCGCTTGCTCTGAGGGCACTGTCGGAGCTCAGCAATGCCTGCCTGGGGCTGTGTGGGTTGCGGGGGGCAATACAAGGGGCAGTGGGAAGCGCCAGAGGAGTGACCCGTGGGACAGGGCCTGGGTGTCTCACTGCTTTTGTGCCTGCAGGTGCCCAGGGCTCAGTCTGTACGTCTCCCCAGTCATTCCTGTCTACAATGCCGTTGTCTTCCTCTTCGTGCTGGCCAACTTCAGTATGGCCACCTTCATGGACCCAGGCATATTCCCGCGAGGTGAGTCTGGCTCTGCTTGGGGAAGTGTCTCGGATAGAGCTACCTCCTTCTGCCGTTCCTCTGAGGTAAAGAGAATTACCTGATCCCAGAAGGCTTGAGGAAAGTCCTCCTTGCCCTGCCTGGGTGGGATCAGGTGGTGACACACACCACAGGGACGGTAGCTCTGGGTTCAACACCCAGCCTGTAGGACCAGGTGGTGGAAGCAGCGTAAATCCTGGCACCCCGTATCGGGTACCTGGGGCTCAGGCGGGTGTTGTGGTTTCGGAGCAGGGCCTGGGAGTGCCCCCCATCCTCTACCTGTATTTGGGGGTCTTTGGCCGGTCCCTGTGCCAGGTGAGATGGGCCTGGTGACAGAGGAGGGCGATGTTAGGCATCTCCAGCTCAGGAGGGCAGGAGGCTGGCTGGGCCCTGGTGTCGCCTTCCCCCACGCCCTGACACATGGCTGTGCTGGGGTTTCCCCATCAGCTGAGGAGGACGAGGACAAGGAGGACGACTTCCGAGCTCCGCTTTACAAGACAGTGGAGATCAAGGGCATTCAGGTGCGCATGAAATGGTGTGCGACCTGCCGCTTCTACCGGCCGCCACGCTGCTCCCACTGCAGCGTCTGCGACAACTGTGTGGAGGTGAGGAACTGCTGGGTCTTGATGCCTCTTCATTTCCACGTAGAGTTTAATACACAGTGCAGGAAGGAAGCCCTGGCAGCCAAGTCCCTCACCGTGTCTTCTCCCCACTGACAGGAGTTTGACCATCACTGCCCCTGGGTCAACAACTGCATTGGGCGGCGCAACTACCGTTACTTCTTCCTCTTCTTGCTGTCGCTCACCACGCACATCATGGGAGTGTTTGGCTTCGGCCTTCTGTACGTCCTCTACCAGGTGGAGGAGCTCTCCGGCGTCCGCATGGCGGTCACGTATCCTCTGTGAGGCTGTAGGACCAGGGCCGAGGAGGGAGGGCGTTGGTGGGGCTGGGGACGGTGTGCTGTGGGGCAGGGCTGTGGCTCTTCCTTAGCTGGCTGCTGATAGCATGGTGGTGATGTGTGTGGCCGGCTTATTCTTCATTCCCGTCGCTGGCCTTACGGGGTTCCATGTGGTGCTTGTGGCAAGGGGCCGTACTACCAACGAACAGGTATGCCTGCAGGGCTGATGTGGGGCTGCTGGCCCCTGCCAGGCCACATCTGGGTATGTTTTGGGGCTCCCCGGGACTGGACAGACATGGACAGGCTAGATCGAGGCCAGGGAAGGGCACTGAGCTGGTCGGGGCCTAGAGCACAAGATGTCTGTGAGGGGAGGCTGAGCACACCTCGTCTGTGCAGTCTGGAGATGGGGGATCTTTACTGCTGCTGTTAGGGGTGGCTGTAGAGAGGATGGAGCTGGGCAGGCTCTTCTCGGGAGGGCAAGAGGCGACAGGCACAACTTGAAATAAGGTAACTTCCAGTTAGATGCTAGGGAAAGACTTTTCCCTGTCGAGGGTAGTTGGATGCTGAGACAGGGACCTGGAAAAGGGGGAGTATCTCCAAGTATCTCCCTCCTTGGAGATTGTCATGAGTGAGCTAGACAAACCCAGAGCAACCTGACCCAGCTGGGTGGACCAGAGACCCCCTGAGGTCCCTGCCCACCCCAGTACGCTGCTATGATGCTCCTCATCCCACAGGTGACGGGCAAGTTCCGTGGTGGCGTCAACCCTTTCACCAATGGTTGCTGTAAAAACGTCAGCCGGGTCCTCTGCAGCTCCCCGGCCCCCAGGTGAGCCTGGCACAGCATGGTGGTGTCCCCTCAGCCCTGCAATACCTGGGCAAACTGCCTCATCCCGAGCGCCAGGCCTTGACCTTCCTCCTGCCCCTCTCGCTAGGTACCTCGGGCGCCCGAAGGCTGAGCAGACGGTGCTGGTGAGACCCCCCTTCTTGCGGCCCGAGGTGTCAGATGGTCAGATCACTGTCAAGATCATGGACAACGGTATCCAGACAGAGCTGAAGAGGACGAAGGTGAGGAAGGTGGGGATTAGCGCTCCCTGCGTTGGGGCCCTCCATGGAGCCCAGGGGTGCAAGCCTGCATCTGTGAGTAAAGAACCGAGTGAGCCTTGTCATGTTCCCCGTCCCCCTCCGTGTCGTCTTGTTCTGTGTCCCCACGGGACGGAAACCATGTCCCTCCCATGCGGCAGTGACCACATGAGGCTTTGCACCCTCCATTGCCCTTCCCCATCCTGTCTTTCCCCCTCTCAGCATCCTTTGGAGGTCCCCCTTCCTCAGCACTTCCCAGCACGCACCGCCTTCAGGCGCTCAGTATGTTGGATGGCCCAGGAGGCAGCGAGAGCCCCGTTAATGCCGCTGCCCGTTCCCTGCCTGCCGAGGGGAGGGCTGAGGCCTTGGCACCCCCTCTGATCCTCCCTCTGCGCTTTGTCTCTGCAGTCCAAAGGAAGCCTGGAGGTGACGGAGAGCCAGTCTGCTGACGCCGAACCGCCACCCCCACCTAAGCCAGACCTCAGCCGCTACACGGGCCTGAGGACACACTTAACCCTGGCCACCAACGAGGGTAAGGAAGGCACGCAGGGTCCCAGGCAGCCGCTGGGAGGGGAGCCCAGGGCTGTGCCAGACAGACCAGGAGCCAGGGCCATAGGCGGAACAGGCTGCAGGGCAGACCCGAAGCACATCAGCACCACCACATTGTGGGGCAGGACATGCCCACGTTTCCGGGCTGGTGTATGTGGCCCCTTGCACTTGGAGAAGCCTACAGGATGCTTACAGCCAGCTCTGCTCCATCGGAGAGGAGCAGGAGGCCGAGCCGAGACAGCGTGGTGCTTGCCCAGAGCCCCTGTGAGCTGCGGTGGCCTGCGACGGGCAGGCTTGCAGGCTGCCATGCTGCAGGCAGGTGCAGGAGCATCGCCGGGATGAAGGAGGCGAAGGAGTGGCAGGCCTGGTTTGGCAGCAGAGAGCACGTTTGAGGCAGCCTGCGTGACTCGCTTTCCCCGTTTCCCTGAGCGCCGGTGAAGCAGTGCTCGGAGCTGCCTGCGTGGGCTTGGCGAGAGAGGTGGGATGTGAAGGGCAGAGCTTGGAAGCAGCTGCTTCCCGCAGCAGGCTGGAGGCCTCTGCAGCTCTCCCTGTGCCCCCAGCTGGGGCGCAGCACTGCCCGGCCCCGCTGCCTGGAGAAGGGCTGTGGCGTGTGTGTCAGTGGGGGGACCAGCCAGCAGGTCCATGGAGTGCCCGGGTACCCACTGACCCCTCCATGCAGTGTGCACCCTGCTGACCCTGGGGCTGCTAAAGAAGTCTCCCAACCGGGGCCACTGCAGGGGCATGGAAGTGCCAGCCCCAAACACATTGCCACAGGGACACGTTTTCCATCCCGCTCCGTTTCATCCGCCCCTGGTGCGCCTCTCCTTGAGCCCATCCCTCTCTCCACCTCTGCCTCCCTGGTCTGTCTGCCCCAGGCTCAGAGCCGGTTCTTGGGAAGGGAGGGCAGGGCTCTGCATAGCGTTCCTTTCCCTCCACAGCCCTGGGGAGCTGCCGCGTGTCTGAGTGTCTTTCTCTCTTCCCCCACCTGCAGACAGCAGCTTGCTAGGCAAGGACAGCCCCCCGACTCCCACCATGTACAAGTACCGGCCCGGCTACAGCAGCAGCAGCAGCTCAGCGGCCTTGCCCCACTCCACCAGCGCCAAGGTAAGGCTGTGCCCACTGCTGCCTTCCTGAGGCCGGGCAAGGGGGGAACCCAGCCTTGAGGGGATGCCACCACGTTCCTGGCTGGGGGGAAGAGTTTGGGGTGGGTGTTGGGAGCTTTGCAGGGTCCCCATCTTTCTATGAGTGACTGATCTGTCTCTGCCCCTCAGCTGAGCCGAGTGAACAGCCTGAAGGAGCCCAACTCCATCTGCGAGAGCAGCCGCAAGCCCAGCTACCGCTCGGAGCCAAGCCTGGAGCCCGAGAGCTTCCGCTCGCCCACCTTCGGCAAGAGCTTTCACTTTGACCCGCTCTCCAGCGGCTCCCGCTCCTCCAGCCTCAAGTCGGCCCAGGGCACAGGCTTTGAGATGGGCCACCTCCAGTCCATCCGCTCGGAGGGCACCACCTCCACCTCCTACAAGAGCCTGGTGAACCAGACGCGCAATGGCAGCCTGTCGTACGACAGCCTGCTCACGCCCTCCGACAGCCCTGACTTCGAGTCGGTGCAGGCGGGCCCGGAGCCCGACCCGCCGGTGGGTTACACCTCACCCTTCCTCTCGGCCCGCATCGCCCAGCAGAGAGAGACCGACCTGCATGGCCGCTTTGCCGGCGCCGTCTCCCCCAAACACGTGCCGCCCCGTGAGCCCTCGCCCGTGCGCTATGACAATCTCTCCCGCCACATCGTGGCCTCCATTCCGGAGCGGGAGAAGCTGCTGCAGCAGCCGACGGCCCTGGGCAGGGAGGAGGACGCGGGGCTGGTGGACTCAGGCATCCAGTCGACGCCGGGTTCCAGCAACGCCCCCCGCACCAGCTCTTCCTCGGACGATTCGAAGCGCTCACCCCTGGGCAAGAACCCGCTCACCCGCCCGGCCCCGCCACGCTTCGGCAAGCCTGAGCCCCCCCAGGCGCTCCGGGTGCGCTCCCTGGGCTCACCCGACCAGCCTGCCACCCCCCACCTGGGCAAATCCGTGTCTTACAGCAGCCAAAAACCAGCGTCTCAGGCCAGCGTCCCCGAGATGGAGGAGGTGGCCTTGCAGCCCTTACTGGCACCAAAGTAAGTACCAGCGCCGGCCACCTCGCACAGAGGGGGGCCCTCACCCTGGAGGGAGCCAGCCACCCATCGAACCTCCCCTCCCTGCTTGCTGCCCCCTCCAGCGCTCCTTCCTCTGCACCAGCACCTGGGGGCAGCGAAACGCCCCTTGCTGGGGAGCGATGCTGCACCTAGCCTGGAGAAGGGCGAGAGAGAGATCCTCCTCCTCCTCCTTCTCCCAGAACAGAGCTGGTGTCCCCCCCCCCCCGCCATGCCTCCCCGGGACACCCCATGGGCCTCTTGGGGAGGTGGAGTGGTGTGTGGGTGCTGGAGGTCCCCGGGGAGGGGCAGGGCTGTGGCTGTGCTGGATGCGGGACCCCTCCTGGGGGTGACAGCAGCCCCACAGCCCTGTCCTTCCCCCCCCACCCCATGCCCTCCCCCAGTGCCCTGCTCCCTCTCCCTGCTCACGCCCTGTGTCCATCCTTCCTTCCCTCCCCAGGGACGAGGTGCAGATGAGAACAGCCTACAGCAAGTCCAATGGGCAGGCCAAGAGCCTGGGCTCAGCCCCCCCGGGCCCGGGGCAGGTGCCCCTCAGCAGCCCCACCCGTGGAGGAGTCAAGAAGGTCTCTGGCGTGGGGGGGACCACCTATGAGATCTCGGTATGAGGGGCAGAGCCGCTTGCCCCCTCACCACCTCCCCAGCTGGCAGCCGCCGGCCCCAGAGGGGCATTCTGTGGCCGGACACTCTGCGGACTCCAGGGAGAGCCGGACTGGGGGGAGACGGGCCAGCGGCCCCCACTGCTTTTCTCTTTCTCCACCCCTCCCCGGGACTTGGGGGGCTGACACACACCCGAGCGGGGCTGCTCTTCCTCCGCCTGCCGAGGACTGCCGCCAACAGCCGCCCCAGCCGGGCGTGGGGAGTTCGGGGGGGACCGCATCCTGCAGCCTCGTGCCCCGGCACCATCTCGGCTGGGCCAGCCACTTGTGGGCCTTGTGCAATCAATCGCTCGCCTAGCGTGGTAGGAATGGATTGTTTTTAAACCAGAATACTTTTTTTTATTATTATTGTTACGGATTCTATTTTTTTTCTCTTTCTGAGTTACCAGGTGTGTGTATATATAAATATCTATATATATAAATATAAATATTAAAAAAAAAAAAGCAGAAATTATATATCTTACCCAGAGAGAGGAAGAAACTACCCGTTCCCTGTCCAGGGTCTGGGCCCCCACCTCGTCCTGGTCCCCAAAGGAGGGATGTGGGGCTGGGGCCACCTCCTGCGTTCATGGAACAAGCTACAGCAGGCGCCTGGTGTTGCCCTCCCACCCGAAGCGGGGCTGGCAGGGCCATGGGATGGCAGGTGCCCCACTGGGGTGCCCTGTCCCCCCACCAAGCCCCGTCGAAGGCCGAGGTGCTTTCAGCTGAGGACGCTCTGCTCCCTGGTTCCTCGCTTGTGAAGCTTCCAGCCCTCTCTCCTGGGGCTGCTAACACCCAGGGAGGAGGAAGGGCCAAGGGGTAGCCCCCCTCCCCACACACTTCCCCAAACCCAACCGCAAGCTGGCACATGCGGGCACTGGCTGGCGCGGAGAAACGCTCACGGGCTCCAGCCTTTCCCCACCAGCAGTTTTTGCTCTTTTTATATTTCCCCAGGGTTTGTGTTGGTTGGGGCGGGGGGGGGTGTTTTTGTTGCCTTTTTTTTTTTTTTTTTTTTTTTTTAAATGGGTCTGATAGGTTTTCTCGCTGTCACGTGGTTGTTTTATTTCCATTTGGGGAAGAGGAAGGCCAGCGGGGTGCATCCCCATAAAGCAATATTTTCTCATCACATACCAAAAAAAAAAAAAAAAAAAAAAAAAAAAAAAAAAAAAAAAAAAAATGCAGCCAAGGAGCTCAGTGCTCCCTGTCCCCCCCAACCCTGCCCAGGCAAACCACCCCATGCGGGGACCCACAAAACTTCAGGCACTACTTGACTCTTTCTCTATGGCAATATCTCTCCCGTGGCCTCTGCAGAGCCACACCATTGGTTTTGTTTTTTTTTTTTTTTTTTATTATTATTAGCCATTTTAAAAATGAGGAATAAAAGGATATTTAATGAGCCACCCCGGCAGGCATCCGTGTGTTTTGTTTAGCGTCCAGGGACGGAGGAGCCCCTGAAGGGCTCTGGTCCTTCAGGGTCTCAGCCTTCCCTCCCTCCTCTCAAGGGGGAGAGCAAAGGGGGCCCAAGCAGAGCTGAGCCTGGCCCCATTTCGGGGAGGAATCTCCTCAGGGTGCTTTTGGGCAAACTCTGCTCCTGAAGAAGGTATGGTTTTTTTCAGGGTGTGAGGAAAGCTGTTCTGGGGAAGGTGTCGCAGGGGCTGCTGAGGCTCAGGATCCTGCGCAAGGTGCTGGGACCAAAGGAGGACCTTGGCATTGTGCCGTGACTGCTCCTGGAGCTCCCGGGGCCTGTGACAGCAGCCCTGGGCACTCTGCCAGCAGCCACCTCCATGTGGGGACACAGTGCCTCTCCAGGGTCACTCCCATCCTCGCCAGGCCTGGGAGGTGCAGGGCAGAGGAGCGCAGAGCCCCTCAACCCAGCCCAGCAGCCAAAGCCAAGGTAGGAGCCCACCTCACCCCTGCTTGGGGTGGGAGATCGGCCACGATCCTCCATCCCAGGCCGCAGCGTGTCGGGACAGTGCTGATCCCACATGCCCCACCAGACTGCCCCAGTCTTGGCTCCTCACCTCGCTGTGACAGCCGAAGGTTGTAGCAGCCACTGCCACCAGCCCCTCCTCAGAGCAGAGACTTTAATTAAAAGGTGACTAAAAAAAGAGAGACCCCCGATGCACCAGGTTGTTTTGGTAAAAAAGGTCAAGGTTGGCAACCCCAGTGCCAGCAGAGTCCGTGTCCCCTGGTCCCGGCTGGCTGCACAACGCAAGTGGGGGGCTGCAGGGGTGTCCTCTCTGCTGGAGGTGGAGGTGGGGGGAACAGGCCAGCCCGAGCCCCCCTGCCGAGCGCTGCGGGAGGGACAACTCCCTCCCAGATCAGTCAGGGCCGTTCCGGTCAGCTGGGGGATCCCCGGGGCGGCACCGGCGCGGCCTCACCGCAAGCTGCTGCTGCTGCTGGCCTGGGAGCTGCCCACCCCCGGGTGCTCCGGGCTGTGCCGGTTCTGCGGAGGAAGGACAAGACGCGTATCCCTTGAGACCTCCTGCTCGACAGCAGCACCCCCGGGGACGGCCGCTCACTGGCTCCGGGCGCTGCTGCTGCCTGGGCCAAGCTCGCTGCCCGATGGCCCCTGGGGTGGGCACGGGCTGGGAGTCAGACCCCGGCTCTCCCCACCCACCTTCTTTTTCTTCTTCTCTTTCTTTTTCCTCTTCCGTTCTGGATCCTCCTCTTTTTTCTTCTTTTTCTTCTTGTGGTCGGAGTCCGAGGGGGTTTCTGGAGACACGAGAGCGCCGGATGAGCTGGGCATCCCCCAAGGCAGGACGGAAGATGGGGCGGCTGCGGCAGCGTGGCGCAGCCCCTTACCTGGGGGGACAGGATCCTGGGTGCGGCTCTGCTTGTGCTTGTGCTTGTTCTTCTTCTTGGGCGGCTGTATGTGCATCAGCCGGCACTGCTCGGGCAGCTGGGGAGGGGAGACAGGGCTGGTCAGGCCGGGCCGGGCACCCCCAGCCCCACTGCCTCCAGCCCCAGCCGTCCGCCCCCCAGCTCTCAGCCCCCGGGGCTCACCGGGCCAGCATGGAGGCGGAAGCCCGTCAGCATGGTGCCGGTGAGGGGGGTGAAGGAGCTGCCACAGATGGGGGGCTTCTCGATGAGGGAGCGCAGGCTGCTGTTGTCGTGGGAGCCGGGCAGGTCGATCATGCCGGGCAGGTCGGGGAGGAAGTTGCTGAGCTTCTCCTTCACCTTCTTGCCGCAGAACTTGTTGTAGGCATGCTCCAGGTTGTAGTGCGTGATCAGGTTGGTGCTGCCCGTCAGCTCCGTGGTGCCTGCGCCAGTCGCCCGCCGCGGGGAGGGGATGGGGTGCTGCTGCCGTCCAGCCGGGCCCCCCGCCCCACTCGCCTTCCCCGCCCCCTCCCCGCCGGGGACCCCCCGGCCCCGCTCCGCTCCCCTGCCCAGGCCCCGGGACCACCTGGCCCTGCTCCCCGTCCCGGCGACCGCCCTCCCCGTCTCGATCGCCCTCCCCAGCCCAGCACCGGGACCCCCCGGCCTCGTCGTTCCCTCCCCCCCGCCCAAGGCCCCATTTCCCCACTCGACAGCGAGCCGCTTACTCCCTCCCCCTGCGCGGTCATTGGCCTGCCGCGCCGTCAGTTCGCGCCTCCCCGCCCCCCGCCCTCTCCCCTCATTGGCCCGTCGCGCCGCCAGTTACCGCCGCGCCCCCGCTCCGCCGCGCCGATTGGCCGAGCGCGGCGGCAGCCCCTCCGCCCCGCGGCCCCGCCCCGCACCTGGCAGCTCCCGCAGTAGGTAGAAGGGCCCGGCGGCGGCCTTGCGGGCCGCGTCCTCGCCCGGCGGCGGCGCGGCGGCGGCGGCGGGGGGCGGCGCGGCCCCGGCGCCCGGCGCCTTGGCGGGCCCGAAGCCCAGGGCGGCGGCGGCGGCGGGCGGCGGCTCGGCCCCGCCGAACAGCGCCGAGAAGTTCTCCATCTTCCCGGCGTGCCCCGCGCGGGGCCGGCCCACCGCCCCGCCCTGCCGCGATTGGCCGAGCGCCACCCGCGCCCCGCCCGCTGCCCCGGTTGCTACGGGAGACTCGGCCCCAGCCTTCCGATTGGCCGCTTCTCTTTTCCCCCCTCATTGGTCCGCCGGGGCACGGGAAGTGCTTGACAGCGCCGCTCGCTACTGGTCAGTGAGGGAGAAGTCCTGTCTCCCGCGGGCGAGCGGCCCAGTCGGAGCGGACGGACGGACGGCGGCCGGGAGAGCGGAGGGGAAGATGGCGGTGGTGGCGCCGCTGCTGGCGCTGCTGTACTCGGTGCCGGGGCTGTGCCGCTGGCTGGCGCGGCCCTACTACCCGCTCTCCGCCCTGCTGGCTACCGCCTTCCTGCTCGTCCGCAAGGTCCCGCCGCTCTGCCAAGGGCTGCCCTCCCAGCGGGAGGACGGCAACCCCTGCGACTTCGACTGGGTGAGACGGCCCGGCCTGGGCCCCGCGCCTCCGGGACGGGCCCTCGTCCGGGCCCTCGTCCGGGCCGGCACCCCCGGCCCACCCGCGGGAGCGGGGACGCCCAGTAGCCGCTGGCATCGCTCCGCCGGTGCCGTCCCGCTGCTGAGGGGCTCCCCGGGCACGGCGAGGGGGAGGGGGGGGGGCCGTGCCTGTCGTTGCAGGGGCAGCCGCCGCCCTTGCCGCCTCTCCCTCGGCATGGGGGAGGGAGGGAAAGGAGCTCCGGGAGGAGACGGGGAACCGGCAGGGACTCGGGGCCAGCAGGGCCTGGCACGGCCGCTGTTTTCCCTGTGCTAGGCTGGGCCAGGAGCAGCCTGGCTGCGGGCGGGCGGCGCGGCTGCAGCCGGTGCTGGCTGGGTGCCATGGGTGCCTTCTGCTCAAAACGTCTCTCCTGTCCTCCCAGCGGGAGGTGGAGATCCTCATGTTCCTCAGCGCCATCGTGATGATGAAGAACCGACGCTCCAGTGAGTTGGGGCCTGTGCTGGGGGGTGGGCATGGGGGGCTGTGGGGCTGCTCGGGGGGCCTCCCCCAGGGAGCCGGGTGGGTTGGGATCCGGAGGGCCAGATCTGGCCCTCCTGCCAGATCCCCCCTGGTCTTCTGGGGGGATCTGGCCCCGTCTTCTATCCTTCTCTCCCTCCCCCAGTCACCGTGGAGCAGCACATCGGGAACATCTTCATGTTCAGCAAAGTGGCGAATGCCATCCTGTTCTTCCGCCTTGACATCCGCATGGGCCTGCTCTACCTCACGCTCTGCATAGGTGAGACCTGCCAGGGGGGAACCCATAGCGCCAGGGGTAGCAGCGGTGCCCCCCTGCCCTCAGCACCCACTGTCCCCCCGTTCTCTGCGCCAGCTGGCTGGAAGGGCCAGAGCTCCCTCTTGCTGTGGGGCTGAGGCCTTGGATGCTGGATGAGGCTGCAGCTGTAAGGAGTCTCCGTGGGCTTGGGGGGCAGCAATGGGCGAGGGGGGGGGCTCAGGAAGCGCCTTGGGGGGGAAGCCTGCCTGTCCCGGGGCTCGCTCTGCCTTGGTTCCCCCCTGGGCTGCTCTGGGGAAGGAGGAGCCTCCTCCCAAACCCAGTCTGGACCTTCCAGGTGCTGGGGGGGATGGGGGGGGGCTCAGGGGTGCTGTCGTTGCAGTGTTCCTGATGACCTGCAAGCCCCCCCTCTACATGGGCCCCGAGTATATCAAGTATTTCAGTGACAAGACCATAGATGTGAGTATCCCCTCCCTGGGGGGGTGCCAGGGGGCTCTGCCCGCTGCCCCCCACTGAGCCCCCCGCCCTCACGGCAGGAGGAGCTGGACCGGGACAAGCGGGTGACCTGGATTGTCGAGTTCTTCGCCAACTGGTCCAGCGAGTGCCAGTCCTTCGCGCCCATCTTCGCTGACCTCTCTCTCAAGTGAGCGGCGCCTGGCCGGGGGCCTTGGCGAATTGCGGGGCCAGGGCTCGTGCCCAGCCTCTGCAGTCACCCGCGGCACTCGCGGCCGTCTGTCCCCGTCTTCCCAGGTACAACTGCTCGGGGCTGCACTTTGGGAAGGTGGACGTCGGCCGGTACACGGACGTCAGCACCAGGTCTGGGGTGAGAGGACCCAGGCAGCAGGGCCTGGGCTGGGGCAGAGTCCCTGGGAGCCCCCCAGCCCTCCTCCAGCTGCCTGGGGTCACCCGCGGCCTCTCCCCTTCCCACCACAGGTACAAGGTCAGCACCTCGCCCCTTACCAAGCAGCTGCCCACCCTCATCCTCTTCCAGGGCGGGACAGAGACCATGCGCCGGCCCCAGATCGACAAGAAGGGCCGGGCTGTGTCCTGGACCTTCTCTGAGGTGGGTGAGATGTTCTGCCGCCCTGTGCCCCCCCCCCCCCCCCCCCCGGGGCAGGATGGGGCTCAGCAGCTGGCCTGTGCCCCGGGAAGGGGCGGGAGGGGGGCTGTGGGAGTCCCCAGGGGTGCTGACGCTGCCTCTCGGCCGCAGGAAAATGTGATCCGGGAGTTCAACCTGAACGAGCTCTACCAGAAGGCCAAGAAGCAGTCGAAGCCGCGGGAGGAGGGGCCCGAGGAGCCCCCCGGAGTGCAGGCAGCCGCTGGACACCCTGACGGAGAGACCAAGAAGGAGAAGTAGAAGCTGCCTGGTGCTGTTGCCCATCACCGCCTCACCCTCGGCCTGGTGGCACCGGCCCCGGAGGCCCTGCCCCCCTCCCCGGCCCTGCCGGGGACACTCTGGCTGAGGGGAGCCGGGGAGTCCCTGGGCCGGGCAGTTGGACAGACCACGCCCTCGGTTATCGCCCGTCCTTATCGCTGAGAATAAACGGTCCGGGTCCGTGTCCGTGCCCGCGCTCTGTCCGTGCCCGAGGGCGGGGCCGCCTGGACCGTCGGGGGCAGGGCTTGCCGCTGGGGGCCGAAGGCGCCGCGCTCTGATTGGCTGGCGCCGCCGCGGTGGCTGCACGGCGGGGAGGGGGAGCGGCGGGCGCGCGGGCGGAACCACCGAGCGTGGTGGTGGGGGTGTTACAGCGGCCCGGGCTGGTCCGCCACCGCTGGCCCGGGAAGAGCGAGGGGGTCCCAGGAAGGCGTACGGGGAGGGGGGGGGCGGCCCGGTCCCCCAGCCCACGGGGTCCGGAGCTCCGTTCATCCCCGACACCCTTCCTTCACCTCCCCTTCCCCCCCGGGGTCTCGCCCGAGTGGCGGAGGCCGGCGCGGCGCCCCGCGGTCCCGGCACGTGGTCGGCGCGGCGCAGCAGGTAGGAGGCGGCGCGGCCGCGCCGTTCCCCGGGAGCGGGACCCGGGCCCTCTTCCCGCCCCGTACCGGCCCCGGCCCTTGCCCTCTCCCCGCGGCGGCATCCCCGGGACCCCCACTCCCCACGCCCCATCGCAGGGTGCCAGTGGGGACCCCCCTTTCCCCGCCCCTGGGGGATCCGCGGGGACCCGCCCCTCCTGACCCCCTCTCAAAGCGGGATCCCCGTGGGCACACCACACCCCCCCCCAACCGCGGGATCTCTGGGGTCCCACCCCGAGGCAGGACCCCCGCACCCCACCCCCCTCACCCCGCTCCCCACAGCGCGACCCCGCGGTAGCCTCTCCCCCGCCGTTGCCAGGCCCCCGGTGGCTCTCCCCAGGATGGCTCCCCGCCGGAGGAAGCGCGGGGCCCAGCAACCGGCGGCGGCCGAGGCACCGGAGGAGGCGGGCGCCCCACAGAAGCGGGCCCGCGCCCAGGGCGAGGGCAGCCCGGGGGGGACCGGCCTCCGCGTCGTCATCGAGCACTGGTGAGCCGGCTCGGGTGCCAACGGGGGGTGGGGGGGTGACCCTGGGGTGTCCCCCCCCGGAGGCCCTGACCCCCCCCGTGTCCCCCCAGCAAGAGCTGACGGGTGTTCGGTCGCGAGGCGGCGGCGGTGAGCGCGGCCCTGCGGGGGGCCGTGGCCCACGTCCCCGTGGACATCAACCCCCGGCAGCCGCGCCGGAACAGCTTCGAGGTGTCCCTGGTGAAGGAGGACGGCAGCAGTGAGTGCCGGAGGATGGGGGGGCGGGGGCGGCGGCGGGGGGGCTCCCCAGCACCCCTAACCTGCCCTCCCTTGCCCTCCTCAGCCGTGGAGCTGTGGAGTGGCATCAGGAAGGGGCCGCCCCGCAAGCTGAAGTTCCCCCAGCCAGAGGCCGTGGTGGAAGCCCTGAAGAACAGCTTGGCGTAGAGGTGGCGGGCAGGTGAGCAGGGATGGGGACAGTGATGGGCATGGGACAGGGACCGCATGCTGACTGCCCTCTCCCCACAGCAAGCCGGGACCGGCACCCACGGCGTGAGCGTCCATGAAGAGGCGAGATGAAGTGGGGGGCACCCGCCAGCCCCAGTCCCGTCTCCGATGCTGCAGCTCCGCCGCGAGCAGCCACCACCGGCTCCCCCTGCATCCCACCTTGTCCCCCTGCTATTCTCCAATAAAGCTCTGCAGCCCCACAGCGCAGCTCTGCCAGATCCAACACTTTATTTCAATACAGCATAGCCTCTTTGCCTGGGGTGAGGGCAGCCCTGCCTGCATTGCCCTGAGTGCAGGCAGCGGTGGGAGGGGCAGAGCCGGCCCCCCTAGGTGAGGATGTCCACCTCCTCATCTGACTCGGATGAGGGGCAGGGCCAGACGCAGACGGTGCCAGGTGGCAGGCATGGCTCCACCGTCCCCACATCCACCTCCTCCTCCTCGGGGTCACCTGGGGGGTCCCCCAGCGGCACCGCCTGCCTGCAGCCCTGCTGGGGTGCGGGGGGCACCCAGCCCTGCTTCCTCCAGGCCGCCTCGGGGGGCCGCCGGGGGGAGGAGCGCCTGCCTGCTCGCCCCAGTGCACCTGCACCCAGGGGGGCCTGTGGTTCCATTGCCCCCACGTCACCTGCTGCCAGAGCACTAGGCACGGTAGGGGGCTGCTTCTCCTGTACCACCTCCCAGCACCCCCCGCTCTCCACCTTCCGCAGCTTCACCCGACCCACGGGGCCAGGGCTGGGGCATGGGGTCCCCAGAGAGCATGGCTGCCCCCATGGGGAGACATCACTGCTCCCAGGGGGGACACCGGCACCGCTGGGCTCAGCCCTGCCACCCGCTGCCAGGGGGGAGCCGCGCTGGGGGGGGGCGCAGGCAGGAGCGGTCGAGCTGCCGCTGGGGTCCTGGCCTCACCAGGCGTCCCCCCTGGAGCTGCAGCGACTCAAGCTCCGTGACGCGGAGGCAGCGGGCAGCTGCCAGCACCTCCTGCACCTCCTCCCATGTGGCCTCCAGCTCGGCGGTGTAGAGGAAGCGCACCAGCTTGCGCAGCACCCCAATCTTCAGCCCCGCCAGCTCCAGCACCACCCTGTGACCCCGGGGGGGGCAGCTCCCGGCCCAGCCGCTCCATGAAGAAGGGGCTGCAGACAGAGAGGACGCAGCAGTGGGCCACCACCGCCTCGCCTGCAAAGCAACAGCAGCCATCACCACCCTGCAGCCCCCCCTGCTCTCCCTGATCCTCCCTGGGGGTTGCAGGCACCCTGCCTGCAGGTCCCCTGAGGGCGCCGGCATCTCTGTGGGCCACCCTGCCCGCTCACCTTCAGCCTGCAGGACCGCATCACAGAAGACATCCGCTCGCTGCTGCTGCTGGTGGAGGTGCTGGAAGGCCGTGCGGAGCAGGCGGGTGCTGCGGTAGAGCAGCCTCGGGGTGGCCGACGGAGAGCTCATGGGCACCCTGCGGAGACAGCGCAGCGCTGGGGACTCGGGGGTCAGCACCTGCCTCCCCCCCTTCGGACTGGTCTGAACAGTTTGAGACGGGGACGTAGCGGGGCCTGCGCAGGAGCACGGGCACAGCCATGCAATCGTCCGCGCAGTGGCACGGCCGTCGAAGAGGCCCCGTGCACCTGCGCACTGGCCCACGCAGCCATGCAACACCTCTGCAAAGCCCCGCACGCCCGTGGGGCAGCCGGCGGGTCCATCCAGCCTCGGCGCAACGCCCCACGCGCCCCCGCCAAGCCCCGGGGCTCCAATCGGCCACCAGAGGGCGCGAGCCACGGCGATTCTGGGGGGGAAAACGGGCGGGTTTGGAGCCCGCCGCCTGCCCCTCGGCCTGCCTCCGGTCTGAGGCGCGGCCGCAGGGCACCGGCCCTCGGCCCTCGGCCCCCGCCCCGGGCGGGCAGGGCCGGGCCCGCCGCGTACCTGCCGGGAAGGGGTGGAGGCTGCCGCCGAGGTCCCGGGGGCCGACGCCGAGGAGAGGACGAGGACCGGCACCGGGCGGCCGCGCCGCCTCCCCACAGCACGCGCGCGCCTCGCGGCCGCAGCCTCGCGTGGCCCGGCGGCTGGCCCCGCCCAGCAGCGGCCCCGCCATTGGCCCACTCCCAGCCAATCGCACCCGGCCAGCCAATGGCGGCGCGGCAGGGGCTGTGGCGGGAAGGGCGCGAGGGCGGGGCTGCCGGCGGAGGCGCCGGGGGCCGGGGCTGCCGCCATGGCGGGGACGGCCCGAGCCCTCCCGGCGGCACCGCAGCGGGGAAGAGGCCCCGCTGCCGTGGCCGGAGGGAGCGGGGGGGCCTGCGTGTGTCCTTGCGGCAGGAGGCTGCGGGTGGCAGAGGGGCCCGGGCGCCGTGGGGGTGCGGGCTGGGCGCCGGGGCAGCGGCCCCTCGCAGAGCTCCGGCGCCAGGGCCTTCCTGGTGCCCCCCTGGTCGTTTCCCTCAGCCCTCCTCCAGCCGTGCTGCCTCTGCGCTGGCCAGAAAGCTGGAGGCAAAAGCTCACAGGCTACTGCAAAAATGGCGTTCCACCTGGGGTTTTGCCAACTGCAGCCCCTCGGCTCTGGAGCGCACGGGGTGGCAGGCTGCGGGAGGGAAGCCCTGCTGCCGGCTGGCCTGTAGCCTCCTCTCCACCGCCCCGCGGGGCAGGGGTGCAAGGAGGTGAGCAGGGGGATGTGCCGCCCTGGCCTGGCCTGCGCCCTCACTTCTGCCGGGGTGCAGACAGGACAGCCAAGCCACGGTTTGAGGAAAGAGCTCTGTGCCGCTCGCGGTCGGCCTCGCTATGGCGCTGAAGCACGTGAGGTGAATGACTGGGGAGTGTGCTGTCTGCAGAGCAGCTCTTCCTGACAGGGCAGCACTGGGGTTCATTAGTTCAGAGCCCTGCGCCGGGCCTTGTTTTGGATTTTCAAAATCTATTGTGGTCTTGCATGTGAGAAAGGGTGTTTTCACGGCTCGCTGATGCCTCTCGGGAGGAGCAGGGCACGCACACAGACAGCGGGGCTTCTGAAGGGGAAGATTGATGGGGGGGGGTTTTGGAAGCCGCCCTTCATGCAAACGATGCTGCCTACTTAGTCTGAAAGTATTTTGTCATTTTATAAAGCATCCATTGTAAAAACATCTGCGTCAGTCACTCCACACACATGAACAACAATTATAATAATCCCAGCCCGATTGCCCGGAGATATTAGCTGTTCTTACAAACAACCAAAGTGGGCGGAAATTTCAAGAGCTGCAGAAGAATAGGAGTCTAAATGACACCGTAGATTTTAAACCTACAAACTTTTCAAGTGCGGTATCATCCCCCGATATTTTCTGTGGCTTCGCAGATGGATTTTCATCTGGTTTGACATGTGAGAGTGGCTTTTTTCCTCTGTTTTTGCTGCATGCAAAATGGACACAAACCAAGAAAGAAAGTCCCTGATGATGGGTCTGGGCCAGCGGCTGCTGAGGTTAGTGGCAGTCTTTCCACTGACCTCGGGTGGCTTGGACCCCGGCCGTAAATACCAAGGGATACAGCAAAACAAGTAATTTCATATCAAAGTGCTATCATATGCTCATAAAAATAGAAGAAAAATAGAGATGTTTCCTCCCCCCATCCCTTGAAATCTTTCAGAATTACAAGGACTGGAGCTGTCACTTGGAAAGCTTCGATTCACCAGGAGCGGATGGATCCAGATGCCGATCGAGGGGCCTGACTGCCGATTTCAGAGCCTGACTCCTGCTGCCTCATGTTTTTAAATCCGTCCCCAGCCTGGTAATCCACCTCCGGGTCCACGTCGGCCCCCGTGTCCTTGGTCCCATCCCTGGAAAACGCCCCATGGGAAGCACCTTCAGGGAAGACCTCCGCAACCCTACAGAAGAGACGCGATCAGCCCTAGGACATGGCGAGCCGTCTGGACTTCCCCACCGCTGTATAATATTTTGTGTCATGCCCCAACCACGCAGAGACAGCAGAGTAGGGAGAGGGAGAGTTTATTGAGTGGGGATCAGAAGTGAAGCTGAGAGCTCAGCCAAGGCTGAGGTGCAAGCGGATGCTCTGACGGGGAGCCTGCAAGTAGGGGGGGCATCAGCAGTGGAAATATTGCTTTCCTGCCAGGTGGGCTAACCAGGGCAGAGACATCAAGGGAAAGACACAGAGCCAGGGTGAAGAGAAATTAACAAAATCCCAAGGTGCTGGTATCAGAGGACTTCCCCTCGCCATCAGCAGGTCAGGCAACGTCCTGACTACTGGAGAAGCCCAAATCTTCGGTGTTGGCTCAGGGACAGGACTTGCTCCCCTCATCCAAGCTCACCTGGTGCCTGTACAGCCCTGGTGCAAAGGGAGACGGAAGGGCTGCCCTCGCTTTGCCTGCTTCACCAAGAGCGCCAGTCGTCAGGAAGGGAGAAATGCCCACCACCTCCTCTCCTCCCTTTCATGGGACTTGAGAAATCCCCTCCCAGGCTAGGAGCAGAGACTGAGGTGTTCACCTGGCCACCTTGCTCCAGCTGTGGAGGAATGAGCAGCATTTGCTTGTCCACCCCAGGGAGGATGCCGAGGCATGGCTGGGCTCTTCCCTCCCCTTTGTGCCACTCTGTGTCCCTCTTCCCACTCCTGAGGCCGTCCCAGAGGCAGGGGTGATAAAAGGGTCAGCGACCCGTATCCGTCCCTGTCCTGGGACACACTTGAGGCTCCCAGCGGCTCCTCTGTCCGCAGGAGGAGCAGAGCATGGGTCGCTGTGGCCACCTCCTTGGATGGGGATGAACTTGCACCCTGCACCCCTGGCAGCAAGCACAGGGGGTTAGGAGGCCCCGTAGGCTCTTGAGCTGGCAGATGACAGGAGAGACAAAGCCCCCCAGCTCCAGAGCATTAGTTACGCTCACACTGTGCAAAACAGCTCCCACGTGTCCTCCCGTGAAAGGGTAGAGTCCACCCTTGCTGCATGAGCCTCCCCGGCCTATGGAAAGTGTTTCTGAGGTGGAACATGGCGCAGATATTTCTCTGCCTCATGGGTCCACCACGGACAATGGGATCCCGATGTCCTGCAGAGGCGGCCCTACTGCCTGGACCAGAGCCATCCCGTGGGCAGCCTGGTGTGTCCCGTGACTGTGAGCGGGACCGGAGGCTCAGCGGCGGCTGCGGGAAAGGGTGGCAGTCACGTTCCCTGTGACCAGGGCAGAGCACACGGCAGGCTTGGGCTGGTGGAAAAGTCTGCAGGCCTGCCGGCAGGACAGGCCACCTCTGAGCCAGGCTCAGCCCTCCTGGAGGGTACTCTGTCCTGGCAGAGCCACTTCTGGGCTGCGACACGCGACCCCAGGCCCAGCACAGGCAACGGGCCCTCTGCTTTTACACGGTTTTAGTGTTTCACAGAGGTGACAGCACTAATCCCTGTCACGCAAAGCCCACTCCTCCGCTGCACCCCCAGCGGCTGCGGTGCTGCCTCTCCCTCCTCGCCAATAGCCTTGTCTGCCCTTATAATTTACTGATATATGATCTGGCAATACCAGCAAACACTCCCATTGCAGATACACAAGATGCCTTTTACGAGTGTAACTTTTACTAGTACCCAAAGCCAAATAACCTACACTGGAAAAAGCACCAACACCCTTTTGTCCCATTGACCCCTCTCTTTAAACACCGATGTCCGTATTTGCTGCCCCAATTTGCTGGCTAAAAATATGCGACTGTAGCTCTCGCCGCCACGCCAGCAAAACATGTAAGACCGTGCATCTTTCTCTCCACCTTCAGGTGTTCAGAAGCTGGTTCCCTGAGGCACAGCCCTTGCTTTGCTGAGGATGGGACTCAGGCGCCTGTCCTTGGCGGGTGGCTGGGTGCAGCCCTGGGTGACTCAGTGGATCCGGAATGTCAAGCAGGGTTTATCTCTGGTGGGATTCACCAGGGAGGGGAAGGGAAGGTGGCTCAGTCTGGCA
Organism: Aquila chrysaetos chrysaetos; assembly: GCF_900496995.4. NCBI lineage: Eukaryota > Metazoa > Chordata > Aves > Accipitriformes > Accipitridae > Aquila > Aquila chrysaetos. Next base: position 30,481,482 of record NC_044019.1, read on the forward strand.
GTAGCCTAAACATGTGCTGGTTATCCAGGCTCCCTCTACAGCTGAGAGGAAGAGAGGCCTCTCCACAGGACAAGTCATGTCTTCCCAGTGTCTCTCAAGCCCTCAAATCAGCAGATTCTGAGGTGGTTTCTTCAAGAGAAAGGAAATTCTCATCTTGGGTCTCACTTACAGCCACGATTGTTTTCCAGCAATGTCCCCTTTTGCTTTTGTTGCTACACTGCAGTGTGGGAGCTGCCTCTGTTTCCCCGCTCTTGGGAGGTACCTCATACTTTGCTGCAGCTGCCACCGAAGGGGAAGATGAAGGCAAGGGTCCATGGCTGGGAAAAGAGCTGGAGGTGGAGAGAGGAAGAAGAAGACACTGTAAGTAGCGACAGGTCATTGCGGGGCTGGGAGGGAAGGAGATTTCTATGCACGCTTCAGTTTGCACATTTGAGCAAAAGATGCAACAGGAATTGACAGTCCAAGGGCGCGATGGGATGCAGCCAGGTCAGACGTCAAAGGTTAATAGCGGGCCGGTTTGCAGGCACAGGAGAGCCCGGGCACAGCGGGAAGCAGGTGGGAGGCAGGTACCACACTTTCCTCTGACTCAGTGCCACGCCAAACAGGTATTGCTGCCAGACCCTGCTCCATGAAGGTGTCAGGGTGGACTGTGGACTTGCTTTATTGCCTGGCATCTTCAAATTAGGGCTGAAAAGCTCCGGCAGCCCCAGCTTCCCTCCTCCCCTTTAACACTGGCGTCCGACACATGAGTTGTTTCACCCCCCTGGGGCCACACTTCCCCTCGTGCACGGGGAAGGCAACAACCTGTTGGGATTCCCATAGGAGAGGGGCTGCGGAAGTGCCTTGTTATCCTGATTTAGAACAATGCAGGCCATCTCTCCGAACCGCCTGCGCTGGACCCGGAGACAGCAGCCTCCCCTTCCTCCTGCCCTCCACCGCCAAGAAGCACTGCTCTGTCTTGTAAACAAGTTGTCTTGCTCTGTTCCGGTGGTAGCTGCATTTTCTGCGTGTCTCATCTGGATAAGGCATCAGCAGCGCTGTAGGATGAAAGGGGATGTGCAAGATGTTATTACACATAATTACTGTAAAAGAGGGCAAATTTTCCCATCCTAGTAACCCATCTCTTCTTCCCAGGAAGCAATGGGATGGAATTCTCTGCCACAGTAGTTATATTCAAACAAGAGCATGATCTGCTGCTGAAGCCAGAGGATCAGAGTTCAGCCTGCCTTCAAAAGTAAGCACGCATTACTGGGTGTCCTGGCAGCTGCCGGGGCATGGCTGAACCAGGAGTTCAAGTTGACAACATGGGCTGATAGACCCTGTCCAGCTCCATCCTGCAGCCCTCGGGACAAGAGGCACTCACCCAGCTTCAAAGAGATCTGACTCCAGCTCCAACTCAGAGCCAGCAGAGGCGTGTTCACAGCAGCGTGTTTAATCTTTGAAGAAACTAAAGACTTTAAAGGCTGTTAAACTTCTGGGCTGATTGATACAGCAACAATGTGGCCGTGTACCAGGCACAGCAGAAGGTTGCCCGGGGCTTTTCTGCATCGGCAGCCGCTTACCTGTTGTCTATGTCAGGGGCAACTGTCTGCCGTGCGCTCTCCCCCACCACGCGTTGTGGGGTGCTGCCTGCATCTCCCACGCTTTCACGCACAGGTGAAGCCTTAGCACAACTTGTGCACCCTGCTCTTGGCCACCCACCTTCCTCAGGGTGGGGCAGGGGCACCAGATAACTCAGGCGGTGATTGGGGAGGGTAAGGAGGGGCACCGGAGGCCACACTTGGGAGCCACTTGCGGACTGACATAATTTGCGAGCTGATGTGGAACAGCTCCGTCCGGTGATTCCCCCATAGCAGCGCCCAAGGTTTCGTGCTGGTTTCAGCCCTGCTTTGCCAGGGGCAGAAGGTTTGTGCGAGCATGCCTGGCCCATGCATGTGTGTCCCCGGCAGCCTGTTGTCCAAACAACCCGGGCAGGGCCCCTTAAGGACGTGTCGTGGCAACAGGTGCTGGGACGGAGGAACAAGGTGTTCCTGACGCTTTTTCCCTGAGGGATAGCTGTCCCTCTGGAGGCATCAGAAATCCCTGGGACAGGCAGGCAAGGACTCTTCTTCCCAGAATGAATTGCAAGAGCACCTCTTCTCTCTCCTTGTTGCCAGGACTCAGGGGATGCACCCACCTTCCTCCTTGTGTGGGTGAAGGTGAGGGGGAGGGCAGCCGAGGATTATTTGTGATCTGGGAGCAGTTCTCACTCAAGGCACAGGGCCGAGAGGGGCCCCGACTTGCTCATTTGGGGTGACAACGAGGATAAAGGGACACGGGGAGAAGGTCTCAGTTCCCTGCTGTGGGATGGAGAAACATCCCTCCTGCCCAGGAGGGCCGGAGGCCAGCTCTCCCTGCTCTTCACAGCCAGCAGGTTGGATGATCTGTTTTACAAATCGAACATCAGGGCGGGTTTGGGGGTCCCATGCCCTGATAATTGCTCTTCACATGCACTGAATCCCATTTCTCCTCATTACACCTTTTTGTGCCACCCTTAGCAAACCCCACCCCAGCCGGGGGGTTGCCTTTTTCAAGCACTTGCAGGCTGCTGTTGCATCTCCCCCACCTCCTCCTCGCCTCACCGAGCAATGCCTGTTTACGCGAGGAATCACCTGTCCCCACCCAAAACCTTCCTCAACTCTTCTCCTCTTGTCATTATCTTACTGATAGTTTGGCAATCAGGAGCAGGCAGGGTTTTCCCCGGCACCGGAATCCCGCCAGCCCAGGGCCAGAGTCAAGGCAGAAAACTGTCACCATAGAGAGACCTGGATCCGGACTTCTCCTGGGTGAGCGGCACAGAACGTGGGACGGGGCAGGCTCTGCATGGCTCTGGATCACTTTCTCGCCCCCCTAGGGAAGGGGAGATCCCCCACCACCAAGGCACAGGTGCAGGAGCACTCGCAGAAGCCTCCCACCTGAGCTCAGCTCCGGTCCCGTAGCTGTGGAGTGGCAGCAGCAGGCCCTGGAACGTGATGCTGCTCCCTCGCAGTGCTACTCATTCTGGCATTACATTTCTCCAGCTGCATTAGTCTCAATTATTAAACCTCATGTTTAAATTTCCTGTCCTGGGTCTATGTACCCCTCCAGGTCCCCTTCTACTATTTGTCCACACCAGCGGGGACGGCAGCACAGTTTAATTTGGTGCCGTGGAAGTCAGGCAGAGCAGGATTACCTTGGCTGGCTTGCACTGGCATTTCTTTCCCTGTCTGCTGCGAAAGGCACCATTAACACAGTGCCGCGCCGAGCCCCCACGCCTTCCCTACCTTTCCTGGTTTCGGCTAGGATAGAGTAAATTTTCTTTCTAGTAGCTGGTATAGTGTTATGTTTTGGGTTTCGTGTGAGAAGAATGTTGATAACACACGGATGTTTCCAACTGTTGCCAAGTAATGTTTATACCAAGTCAAGGATTTTTCAGCTCCTCATGCCCAGCCAGCAGGAAGGCTGGAGGGGCACAAGAAGTTGGGAGGGGACACAGCCAGGGCAGCTGACCCCAACTGGCCCAAGGGATATTCCATACCCTGTGACGTCATGCCCAGTATATAAACTGGGGGGAGTTGGCCTGCAGGGGGGATTGCTGCTCGGGAACTAACTGGGCATCGGTCAGCGAGTGGTGAGCAATTGCATTGTGCAGCACTTGGTTTGTATATTCCAATCCTTTTATTATTATTGTCATTTTATTACTATTATTATAACTATTATTATTTTTTTTCATTTCCATCCATTAAACTGTCTTTATCTCATCCCACAAGTTTTACTTTTTTTTCCCCAATTCTCTCCCCCATCCCACTGGGTGGGGGGGAAGTGAGTGAGTGGCTGCATGGTGCTTAGTTGCTGGCTGGGGTTAAACCACGACACCCACCGCACACCTCCCCCTGGCTTATCTTATCTGCGCTTTCAGGAGGCTCGCGCCAGCCCTCCCCTGTGTTCGCAGTCCTTCAGCTGTCCATGCAGCCTTGACTACATGAGGGGTCTCCCAAAATCAGCCACATTCTCCTCAACAGGGCCTTCAGGTACCCCCCAGCTAGGCTGACTGGCAGTGTGATTGTCCCCAGCCACCGGCTGTGTCCCTCCACCTGCAGTCTCAGGTGAAGGCACCCATGGGACGTGGTGGGGGCACCGGGACAGAATCCACCAGGGATGAGCTCTGGGCTTCAAGGGCCAGCTGCAGGGTTCCTGGTGCTCCCCCAGGACAGGTGTTGGGGGGCTCCAACCAGCACTGGCTCCCTAGAGCCAGAGGGGCGAGGTGACCCCCCGGGTGGGTCCTGCCCCAGAGTCCTGATTCTGGGTAAATTTCACCCTGGAGGGGGTCACACATCTCCCCCCACTCCAGGGGGACAGGCCGGGGGGGGGGGGCTGTGCTGTCCCCAGAGAGCCCCTCACCCCACCACCCCCAGCGGCAGACCCCGCTCTCTGGGGAGCAGCTCATCCTCCTCCTGGGACAGGATCCCCCCATGGCAGATCCTCTCCCCCGAGGTGGATCCCACCTGAGGGTAGACCCCTGCTTGGGGAACATGCACCCCCTGGGGCAGCCCCCACGGGGACAGACCCCGCCAGTGACAGACCCCACAGGGGACAGAACCCACAGGGGACAGATCCCACCAGGACAGACCCCACGGGTAACAGACCCCACTGGGACACACCCCACAGGAGAGACCCCACAGGGGACAGATCCCACTGGGACAGATCCCACTGGGGCACAGCCCACAGGGGACAGAGCCCACTGGGACAGACTCCACAGGACAGACCTGACGGGGACAGCCCCCACAGGGGACAGAGCCCACTGGGATAGACACCACGGGGACAGCCCCCATGGGGGACAGATCCCACAGGACAGACCCCATGGGGACAGACCCCACCAGTGACAGATCCCACTGGGACAGACCCCACACGGGACAGACCCCACGGGGGACACATCCCATCGGGACAGATTCCACTGGGACAGAGCCCACAGGAGATAGACCCTACTGGGACAGATCCCACGGGATAGACCCCACAGGGGACAGATCCCACTGGGACAGATCCCACCGGACAGACCCCATGAGGGAGAGACCCCACAGGACAGATGCCACGGGGACAGACCCCACGGGACACATCCCACCAGTGACAGACCCCATAGGGCACAGACCCCACGGGACACAGACCCCACCAGCACGGCCCCTCTCCGCAGCTCCCCCTCCCGCCCCCGCCCTCAGCGCCGGGCGCCATTGGCGGGCCGGGCGCCGCTGAGCTCTGGCCGCCATTGGCGCCGGTCGCGCTGACGCCAGGGGGCGGAGCCCCCGCCCCGCCCCGCCCCCGCCCCGCCGGAGCAACTTCCATTTTAGGTGCGGGAGCGGCGCGGGGCGCACGGCGCGGCCAGGCCCGGCCCGACCCTGCCGGACCGCTCAGTTCGCACCGGCAGCGCTCAGCCCGGCGGGGGCCCGGGCCGCCGCCCGCAGCTGACGCCCCTTACCGGGAGCCTCTCCTCGCCTCGCCGCCGCTGCGGCGGCTCCCCGCGGAGCGGGCCGGGCGGCCGTGCCGCCGCCGCGGGGCGGGACCGCCGCCTCGCCGCCTCTCCCCCCCCTCCCCCCCCCTGTCCGCCGAGGATCCCGGCCACGGTGAGTCCCGCTCTCGGCGTCCCCGCCGCCGCCTGCCCGGGGGAGGGGGGGAGGGGAGCCGGTGCGGTCCGGCGCCTGCCGGGCGCCGCACGCCCCCGCGGCGGGGCGGGGGGGGGCCGGCCGGGGCCCGGCTGTGCTGTCCCGCCGGGTCCGGTTGGTGCCGGGCCCCCGCCGGCCCATCGCTGCCCGGGAGCCGGGTGCCAGGCGGGGCCGCGCCCCGCGGGGACCGGCCGGGGTGGCGGGGCCCGGCCCTCCGGGAGCCCGCGGGGAGCTACACAAAGGCGGCTGGGCCGGACGGACGCTCCGCTCCCCGCCCGGTGCCTGCCTGCCGCCTCCGCCGCTCTCCCCGGCCGGAACAAAGGCAGCCCGTGTGCCAGCTTCCCGCGGCCGGCACCGGCAGGGCCCCCCCTCGCTCCCTTTGTGCGGGGGGGGGGGGGGCGGCGCTCGGCCCCCCCGCGAGGTCTCTGCCGGGCCGCGGCCCGGGTCTGCGGCTCTGCCTCCCGGCGGCAGCCGTGGTGCGGCCCCGTCCCGACCGCCCGCTCTCGGCCCTGCCCGGCTGAGGACGGGCTTTTACCCCCCCCGGTGCCTAATTTGCCTGCGCCTTTGTTCTGGCGGGGAAGGGCCGGTGTGCCCGGGGCCGGTCAAGTGTGCGGGTGGAGCAGGCAGCTCCCCTCTCCTCCCGCGGCAGGTCCCTGTCACGGAACAAGCTCTGAGCTCAAAAACAACCCGACAGACCCGTCCGCCGGAGTCGCAGCTAACAAGTGACACGGGAACGCTCCCGGGGGAGGCACGACCCTGCCGCGTCAGGCCGCGGGCTCCGGGCTCATCCGGCTGCTGGTTCTTTAGCTCCCGTTGGCCGCACTGTCATTTAGCAGCAGCTCGGCTGCCCAGCACCTTTCGTGTGAGGAGTTGGGGACCTTCTGCGGCGTTGCCTTCTCCTGCAACATGGGCGCTCTGGATCCTCCCCGGAGCGCTGGAGAGAGGAGGCTTAGCTTGGGGTAAATGCATGGAAGTTTGGGTGGCCGGCCCTCTGTTGTGAGGGCTTCTGGCATCTGCGAGGCACGGCAGGCTGGCCGGCCTCGCAGAAGGGAAGCGGGGCACCTCCGTTATGCCCCTGGGCTTTGAGTGAGGGAGCCTGGACAACAAAGCTTCCTCTGATTGTTAGAGAGGTGCCTGGCTCTCCAGCAAGGGCTTGGTGCCCAGGCTCTTCCATGGAGCTGGTGACAATGGGGGTAACAGGGCGTTATCTGGGACGCCTGGGCTGTCCTTCCCCCAGCCGGGAACCCGTGGCAGGGCTGAAGGTTCCTGTCCCACGGCTGTGGCACCCAGCCTTGCGCAGGCTTCTGCTCAGCTGCTGGTGAGCTGGGTGGGGAGGATTGTCTGGGCGCGTGTGGGACTGCCTGGGCGTGTGGAGTGTTGTGGTGGTATCTATCTACAGCTGCCTGCAGTTCCACCTGATGTCCCCCCTGCGCTGTGCGGATGCTTTTGGACTCTGCTGCCCAGTTCTTGGTGTGGAATTGAGAACAGGCTTGTCCTCGGCTTTGCAGGGACAGGGAAAGTGCAGCACTTCCAGGACCTAGGCCTGCTGGGAATCCTGTAGTCAGTGGTCGCAGCTTGTGTTTGAAGCTTCTATTTCTGTGCCTTGCTCTTCCTCCTCTGAGAAGTTCTCCTGGATGTGGTGAGGTGGGGGTGAGCGACTGGCTGGCAACTCACAGGCTCCTGTCTCCGATGCCCGCAGCACGTGCTCCTGTGCATGATGGATCTGCAGAGCCTGCTGAGGCTCCTGCCAGAGGAGTGGGGCAGAGTCCCCCAGCTCTGTGGGAAGCCCTGTGCTGGGAAGAGCCTGAGCCAGGGAATCGTTAGCCTTCCCCATGGTTACCTCACCTGCTCTGTCCTGCTCCCAGCATTTTCTTGAGGCAGGTTCTCTTACCTGTCGGTGTTTACTTGTGCACTTTAAAGAAAAAAAAAAAAAAAAAAGGCAGTTTTTAAAAAGCTTTTCTCCTTCTACTTGACTGAATGTGGCTTGGACTCTGTTGCATGCAAACAACTGTCCTTCACGATGTGCAGCATTTGCTGGAATCTTGCGTGGAGCCTTCCTGGAAGGGGTGGGAGGATGAAAGCGCTTGCTTAGTGGAGTGTGCTGGGCTGCCACAGAGGGGTGAGCCTCCTCCCTTCCGACTTGGAGGTCAGGCCCCGATCTTTGTGGTTGAGGAACCCTTGAGGCCATCCCTTCCTTAAAGATGGGCTGGGAGTCACATGAATGGTCCAGCCCAGACCACGCAGCAAGCGTCTCTGTCCCTGGATTGCCTCTCATCTCTTCCCTCCTTCATCTCCTCTGGCATGGAGATAAGACCTTGGTCTATTGTATCTACACTAGGGGTGGCTTTAGGACATCCAGAAAATAATAGCATAGCTTGGACCATGCCTGGAAGGCTGTTGGCTTCTCAAAATAGCTTACCAGTGTCTGTGACCTTAGGGGAGAGCACTGGTTAAATCTCTTGGTTTCTCTTCCCAAGAACCTCTTGTAACTGTCTCTTATTTACTGCTGGCAAGGATGGAGCCCTTTCCCAAGACTGCGGTGGTACTGTCTCCAGGGAGGTACAGAGCTCTCCTCCTGGCTCTAAAAATCCAGGTCTCTGCAGTGTGGTTGTTTTCCCCCATCCCTGCCTTGCTGACAGTGAGAAGCAGAAGTGTGGAACTGGTTTGGGTCCATAAAAGGAAACAGGTGTTGCCTGGATGCAGTGACAAAACCCAAACCTGTTGGGTGATTCAGGCAGCTCCTCTGTGTGTGACACAGGGCTTGGCTGGCGGAGGAGGTTGTCCTCTGGCACGGAGTGCAGGAATGTGTCTCGGCGTGAGGCTGTTGGAAAGGCGCTGGATTTACGGGCTCTGGACCAAAGTCCTTGAGTTCCCAGAGATGGCCACAACCTTCTCTTTGCTTCTTACCAACTGAGGAGGCTGTTTGGTGGGGGGGAAACTGTGTCTTGGAGCCAGTTCTTGTACTGGAAACTCCCAGAAGCAGGCTGATGAGTCTGTCTGGCTCCTGCCTGTCTTGTGCTTGTTGCTAATCTGCCTTCCTTCCCACCCAGGAAGGCTGCTGGTTCAGCACAGGCGTGCCTGTCCCTGAGCTTGCCCTGTTCAGTGGCTGCTGCACACAGGGGCTGACCTGTGGATTAATTTGCTGTCATGTTCCTGTGTGACCTCAGCCTTTTGAGTGGGCTTTGGGGTGGCAGTGGGTGCTGTGTGATCCTCCTGTAGTACAGCTCCCTGTCCCCGTTTCCCTGTGGAGGAAGTGGGAGTTTTCCCCACGAGGGATACGGCTTCCTCATTGTGGCCCATATGAAAACCGCACAGCGTGGAGGGGTGAGATGCAGTGGCTGCTGGGTGTGGGGGCAAACCGGTGACTAAGGAGCACAAGCTGTGAGGTCTGGTGCCAGGATGGGTGAACCCTTAACCAGGGTGCCTGTCACCTTTGCTTTCATCTGCTTTTTCCAGCCCAGAGCAGCAAGCAGCTGTAAGTCGGAGGTTGGCAGTGGGATGCCTGGCGTGTGCGGGCCTTGGACTGAGGTGGGAATGAACAGTCTCGGCTGCCCTGCAGGCAGCCTCCGTGCCAGCTTCCTCTGCCTCCAGGAAGGTGAGCTTCCTGGCAGTGAGAGAGGAGCAGTGGATGCCTGGGAGCTCGTCCCCGTGTCCCTAACCTTGTGCTGCAGGTCCATGGTGACTTTGCACTGCAGAGCTCTTACTGCAAAAATGCTTGTGCCAGCGTGGGCCTGGGGACCTGATCCAGGCTGAGCCCTTCACCCATACGTTTAATTTTAACAGTTAATTGCCCAGATGTTTGTGCTGATGGGAGAGCGGGATTTCTTTTGTGAAACCATAGCCCTGGCCTTTTGGTGTGGCAGAAGGTGGGGGTGGCTCTGAGGCTGTAGGGGTGCTGCTGGGGTGTTGGTAGGCATACAGGCATCCCAGCTGGCTGCAATGCTTAGCAAAACAGTCTTCGTGGGGTGCTCGACCAGGCCACGAGTGACTGGCTTTCCAACAGAAGCAGGGAAAGGTCTGGGCAAGTCAGGGTAGGGGGGTGAGCCCTGGGAACAAGTCTCCTATAGCCTGGCCGGGGTGGTGGTGCAGTCCTGGGAGCGCTTTTTAAACATCTGCAGCTCCAGGGTTGGTACGAGGGCATCCCTTTCTGGCCTGGCCCTGGGTGGGCTGGCTTCGGTGGCAGCAGCATGCTGGGTTCACATGGGTGAGGGCTGGAGCTGTTGTTGTGCCTCCATCCCAGCCCTGACTGCTCCTGTTCCTCTGGGCGTTGGCCCCAATTACAGCAAATGCTGCTCAAAGTTCATCAGCTTCCTGCTGCCGGCCCCTCCTGGGTGCGAGAAACCTGGAAGCAGCGTGAGCCTTACCTGCCTCTGCTGCTTCCTTGAGAGCTGGCAGTGCAGAGGAGGGCCGCTTGTGCCATGCGGGGGTGGAAAGCAGCCAGGACTATGGGGGGGAGCAGGCAGCAAGAGGAGTCGCTCTCCCCTCTCACCTCACGAGGCTTTTGCAACTGCAGAAGCACCTCCTTGAGTTGCTCTCCTCTCTCATTTCATGCAGCTTTTGCAGTTGCAGAAGCACCTCCTGGGTAGGAGAGCGATAACCTGGGGCGAGGGGGGTGGGCTGCCTCCTGGGAGCCAGGTGGACTGGTGTGGGAGTTGGATAGCCTCAGAGCAGATGACTTTGGAGAACTGATTCCCACCCTGCCCAGGAGGAGGAAGCCATCTTGCTGTCCTGAGCTGATGTGTTTTCCTCTCGCCTCTGTCTTGTGTGGTGCTTGGGCTGGTCTTTGCTGAGAAGAGCTCCCAGACCCCTCAGCTGCTTCCCCACTGGTGCTCCCAGCTCCTCTCCTGGCCCAGTAGGAAAGGGGAGATGGTGGTGCTGGGCAGCTTGCGCATGTGGGTAGCTGCAGTGGGTGGGAGGGAGTGTGTCGAACTGCAAAGACAAGTTTTTCCGACCTGGAAGGGTGGGTCACCGGTTGTGTTTGCATGCTGCTGGCAGGCCCCTTGCCCAGTGGAGTAACACATTCTTGTGAGCATGTTGCTGCACGCAGTGCTGCTTGCCATGCCTGGCTCCTGCTGCGGGCAGGCTGACTCGCTCTGGGGGGAGAGAGATGTCATCCTGCCTCTTGCTAACCGGGGTCTGATGGGGGAGGAGAGGGACAGCCAGCCTGGGGGTGGTTCTGGGAGAAATCCTCTCTGATGTGGGGAGGGTGCCTGTTCCAAGCTGGCTTTGTAGCCCTCCTTCCTCTCCTTCTCTCTCCCCCCCCTCTACTTTTACCTGCAGGAGGGAGCACCCTGGGCCCTGCAGCTCTCCTCCAGAGCACACTGGTATGGCAAACGGAGAAACCTGCTCTCCCTTGATCTCTGCCCAGTGTCTGTCTCCAGCAGCTGGCTTGGGTGGAAAACCACTTCCCTTCTCTATTCTCCTTCCTTTGGTAGGGAGAGGAGCTGCCCTGGGCAGGGCAGGTGCATGGGCCCAGGGAACAAAGCTGCGGCAGCAGTCTTATGCCATGAGGGGGGCTCGTGGTTTGGCTTCCCAGGGATGTCCCCATCCTGCCTCTGGGAGACTTGGGAACACCACAAAGTATTGGGTGGCCCTGTTTGTGTGTGCCCGCTGGCTGGTGGAGTTGCGCAGACAAGCAGACGAGGTGTGTGAGGGAAGGCTGGAGAGCGGCAGTGTGTGCTCGCTTGTGGTCTTAGCGAGCAGCTGTCGTGCTGGAGTGATGGTGTTAGTGCCTCCTCAGCTCTGCAGATAACAAGCCCATCTCTAGGGCGCGGTGGGCCCAGCCATGTCCTCATGGGGTTGGAAAACAGCATCTTCCACCCTCTGCTTGTAGGATACTCCCAGCCCTGGACGGAAATGCAATACCACTATGGACAAGGAGCCCTCGTATGTCTTCCCCAGAGGCAGGATGCTTCCAGCAAGCTGGCTGGGTGTCTGGTCTCCTGGGTGGACTGTGCTAGCCTCCTGGCTGGCATAGCTGGCCGAGGCTGGGCTGGTGGTGGCTGTGCCTGGTGTTTCCAGCCTGGTTCCAGGGCATCTGCATGCGGGCCGGGGGTGGTGGGGAGTGGCCCTTGGCAGGACGTTGTGTTTAGAAGCTTACAGGAAAGGGAAGTCACGATGTCATGTCCCGTCTGACCAGGAAACGCAGGTTTCCTTCCCTTCGGCTCGCGCAGGAACCTGGGAAGCGCTTCTCAGCAAGCACGTTGGGGGAGCGCTGGCAAACAGATCTGGCACCGGCAAAGAATTTGGGCAGGGGGTTGGGGTGGGATGAAGTCCTGCCACCTCTCTGAGCATGGCCTGGCCTGCTGTCTTGTTTGTCCCTTGCTGCTGTGTATGAGCGCTGGCTCATGCCAGCCTGTCTGTGCACCTCGCCCAGCCATGGGCACTAAGGGGACTTGGAGCACTGTGGGGGACTCGCTGTCACCTTGCCACAGCCCATCGGCAGGGCAGCAGCCCCCTTCCCCACCCCCAGCCATGATTCAGTCTCTGGCTCTTCCTGATGCTTCCCTGGTGGCTTTCCTTCACCCATTCATTACTCCTCTTGGCAGGGCCCTCGAAGTTGTCTCCGAGTGCAGACACACACATGCAATTAGAGAGCAGGGCACCTGATGAGGTCATGCTGAATGGAGCTGGGGTTTTCAGCCTGGCCCCTGGGTGATTCGTGCTGTGACTCAGCCTGCTGGCTGCCCTACCTGCTTGGGGAGTCTGGAGTGGCCGCGGCGAGGGGTGGGCGGGGGGGGGGGGGGTCTGGCTTCTTCTGGGCGACTCCCTTGGGCAGCCCCTGCAAGGGCAGTTTAGCTTAATCTCAGCAATTCCCTCCTTGCTGCTCCTGCACTGAATGCTACTTCGCTGCCTGCCTGTTTGCTCAGCCTGGGGAGGGGTGTGTGGCTTGTCTGGCAGAAGGAAGGGCACCCTGTCTGCCTCTGGGGTGTCCTGGTCTCCCATGGGCTGGGGGGGGAGTGGGGGCAAGGAGACCCTGCGTCGGGTTGCTGGGATGGGTGGGCGGCCCTGGGCTCCTGCCCTTCTCCATATTCATGGTCGTGGTTCCTTGGTGACTTGAATGCTCCTTGCGGGGAGGGTGGATAACGCAGGCTGGCCTCCTGGGTTGGGTGCTCTCCAGATGAGCCCAGCGGTGCAGTTCCCATACTGCTGGTGGCGTGATTCCCACTATGCTTCCAGTCCCTTGTGCCTTTGTGCACTGGTCGGAGCAGAGTAACTGCAGCTGAGTTGGGGCTGGGCCCTGGGACCCAGCCTGGCTGCAGGTGTCGGGAGAGGAAATGATCTTGAGTGGCTTCCCTGGGAAGGGGGATGCGGGGCTGTGGCAAGGGCTCTGTGCTGGGGAAGGGGGCCCAAATCCATGTGTCTGGGTGCTGGGCTGGCACTGAGTCGTCTTGCTGCTCTGCATCCCAGGCTCTGCTGGGCAGGGGCTGTTCAGGGTGGCAGCTAGCTGCGCACGCTTATGCCCATGGCCTGATGGAGGGAGGCTGCCCTTACTGGGAATGCTGGCCACTGGGCTGCGGCCCCTCTGCTTGGGGGCAGCCAGCAGCAGATGTGAGCCCTTGAAGAGCTAAATCTGCTCCTGGGCCAGGGTGCTGGAGCAGCTTCACCCCATCTGCCATGCCCTCATCCCTCTGCTTGGGCTTGGGGTGGCAGGGGGAGGCAGCTCCTTTGGTGCTGCAGCCTCGGATTTAATTGAGGGGGACTTTGCTCCCTGGGCTTGGCTAGCACAGCCCTTATCTCTGCAGAGCTGGGCTGGTGTTTGTTTTTGCTGTGGGAGAGAGGCAGCTGAATGGGAAAGTTCAGCCCGGTGGTGGGTGGGGGGAGAGACGGGTGAAGGGCCGGGACACTGGCGTGGCTGGAGCTGGGGGGCAGCACTGACCTTCAGCACAATGCTGGGGCTCCAGCTGAGCCCTGCAGGCACGGGGACATCTCATGTCCCCTATCAGGGTGGCTGCTGTTCCTTGGGCACAGCAAGGAGCCGGGGAGCTGCCCTGCTATCCTGTGGCTCACCTGCTGCTCCTCGGGGTGGCAGAGCCGGGGGGCTGCCCCCCCCCCCCCCCCCCCCCCCCCCTCCGCGGGGCCCAGGAGCCGCCTGGGTGAAGCAGGAGCCTGCTGGCTGCCGAAGCGCGGCCTGCCCCGGGAATGCTCTGGCCCGGTTCCCAGAATCCGGCGCTGGGTGTTTGTTTGCTGCTGCGCCCCTGAGGTCTGGTGCTACTGTGACAGGAAGCAGGAACGCCGGGGGGAGGGAGGCCGGCCGGCTGGGGATGTGCCTGTGAAATCCCTTTGTCCCTGCCGAGCGCTCAGCTGCAAATTCCCACAGAGAAGAGAGAGCCGCCTTTGTGCTGCTGAAGGGCTCCCAACATGTGAATCTCCTGGGCCCGGGGGCTGGGGGTGCGAACTGTGGGGCTGGCCCTTGCTTGGTGCGGAGGGGTGGCAGGGACCCTTGCCTTGCTGCTGTCCCCAGGGTGGGGGGATGCATGCAGCGGTACCCAGCGGGAGCAGGGCTGTTGGGGCATCCTAGGGCAGCTGGATGTGGCGGGATGTTGCTGGCAAGAAGGCTCCAGCTCTGTGGCTGTCCCACTTGGGGATTGCGGGTGGATGGTGTCTCTGCCTGGAGCCCAGCGACTTGGCTGCCTTCCTGCTGGGAGGGATGCTTGTCCTCTGCTTTCTGAAAGTGCTGAGGGAAGCTTGGTCTCCCTTCCACTTGATGTAGTGCTGGCTGCTCCTTCCAGCCAGCGGAGCAGCCAGCGCTTCCGTGGCCGGTGTAGAGGGTCGGCAGCTCTCCCGGCCTGCTTGGAGGGAAGGAACTCCTCCTGTGCTGTCCCAGCTGTGCTCAGGAGAGTGGCCAGTGGCCCCCCTTGCGTGCCCGGGAGGACAGCTGCCCCGCAGCCGGATTGCTGGCATACCAGCAGAACAAGCCTTGCTCTCTGTGGCCGACGCCACGCTGCTCCTTTCTCCTGCTGTCCCCGCTCGCCTGCCTCTCTCCCTTCATCCCACCGGGGTGGCAAACAGCACCGATCCAGTGACCTCAGCCAGGCCAGGGCCAGGCCCCTTCCCCAGGGTTTTGCAACCCCCAGCTGTGTCCAGACCCGTCTGCTATTCTGCATTCTTGAGCCCCCTGCCCTTGCTGGGGGGGGGGAACGACACACACGCCTGCTTCCTCCCCTCCAGCCTGCAGCGCGGCCCCACCCTGCCCCTTATCTCTCTCTCCTTATCGTCCTCTGCTGGCTGCGGGCCCGCTCCCTTATAAGGTGCGGTGCCGCGTCCCTGCTTGCATCTCCACAGGTAACTCCCCTTTCTGGAGGAAGGCTTTCCTAATGGAGCTACGTGGCCTTCGTCCCTGCTGCTGGGGGCGGCAGGCGAGGTAGACCAGGTGGCGATCCTGCTGCTGGTCCAACCAGTTGGGCACGACGGGCGGAGGCGAGTGGCAACCTTCCTGCTCCCTTCCCGCTGCCGCCCGAGGCGGCTGCTCCTGGTGGTTCACCCGCCTGGCTCTTGCCGGGGCCGGGTGCCTTGGGCATGGCTCCCCTGAGGAAGGTGGGGCTGGGCTGGGGCAGGTAGGTCCCCAAGGCGGTGTCTGACCCGCCTGTGGGAGCAGCTCTTTCCTGCCCGGGGAGGGCCAGCTGGGCACCCGCCCGCCTGTCCAAAGTCCGTTGTGCCTGCACTCTGTAACCTGCCTCGGGGGAGAGCCCTTTGCAGCGGGGCAGGGGGCTGAGAAAGCAGCTGAAACCCTCTGCAGGAGATGGGGGAGCCTCTCCCCTAGAGTGGGGTCTGGCAGGGCTTGGGCAGAGCAGGCTGGGGAGCGTGGGCAAGGTGGCTTGCACAACCTGGAAGCGAGGACGCATCTGCCCAGGCAGGTGGGTCCCTCCCTGGTGTGGTGGGAGCTGGCAGCGCGGGGTGTGGGCATGTTCCTGCCTCTAGGGTGGTGGGAGAGAAACAGCTGTGCCAGAACTTCCCATCACCCACACAGGGATGTGGGAGCTACTGCCCACCATCAACTGTCCTCCTTCCCCAGTGGCCTGAGGGCTGTTGTGTTCTCCTGAACTGAATGCAGAAGCAGACAAGATGGGGATGAGCTTGGGCCCGTGGGGTCTCTTGCAGTACCTTGCTGGCTTGCTGTGCCTTGGCTAGTGTTAGTGCTTGCTGCCTTGGGCAGGCTGAGGTCTAAGGACTGATGTGTGAGCCTAGACCCTGCGCTCAGGGTGGTGGAAAGATGCCAGAGATGCTGGCTCATTTATTTTTTAGCTAATTGAGACTGACCAGAAGCCTGTGGTGAATTAGCAGGGCTGTGAACCTGTGCAGAGCAAGCAAGTGTAATGCACTGCAAGTGCTCGGACAATTGCAGGCTTGAATTATTGATGGGCTCTGTTTTTCCTGAGTGCATCATGATAGGCAACTGGAACCAGGAGAATTTGTTGCTTCCTCTCTTGAGGATAGGGGGGGGTCTGGTGCTGAGAGCTGTTGATGTTTGCTTTTGAAGGGCGGGCAGCCAGCTGGCTCTCCTCAGAGTCCCTCAAATTGATAGGGCAAAGCGAATTATTTGAGCGATGTTGCTGGCTTTCTTGTATAGTCGGTGCTGGGGACTGTGTTGGAGCAGGAGCAAGTTCCTCAGGCAGTGCATCCCTTCTTGTCAGTCTGGCAGGTGGGTCTGGCCTGGGAGCCTGGAGCTGCTGGTGTCCCTGCAGGGGCTCAGCCAGCCTGGGTGAGGGGCTGTGTCCTTCCTGGCTCTGATCATGGCTGGTGGTGACGAGCTGGAGGAGAAGGGCTGCTTTGCTCATGCCTCACAGCAGCGAGGGGGGCTGCGAGGGGTGTCCAGCTGTGGTGACGAACCTTGCCACTTGCTTAAGAGGTGCCTGGGGGACACAAACAAGCAGTAAAGCTGTGGGGAGGGCTGGGACTTGGCAGTCAGAGCTGATGTGACTCTGTCCCCCCCCTCACTGGTGGCAGAGAGCTGTTGGGAGTGAGCGCCTGGTGTGTTGCTTAGCAGAGAGCTGGGGCAGGGCTGATGTGGCAGAGGTGGTTTCTGGCTTTGTAGGTGCTTGGGTTGAACTTTGCCCAAAATCCTCCATGCTGAGGGAGTGGCCTTAGCTTCAGGGAACCCAGGACCATTGGGTGGTAGCTCTCTGGGGTCTCGGGGTGCAGAGCAGGGGGCTGGAGCAGGTCCTTGGAAAGACCCAAGAAGAGGGCTGTGTGCTCGAGATCCCCTGCACTGCTGTGGGTGCTACCTGTCAAGCCTCCTGCCTGTGTCTTGTCTGCTAGATCTTGTCCATTCTCCCTGGCCTGTGGTGTACAATTCCCCATCTGCTGGCTCGGTCTGGGCCCCGGGGTTAATCTTTCTGTGGCTGACAGGGAAGCACTCCTTGTGGGGAGCCTTCAAGGCTTGATCTCCATCCTCTGGCAGAGGAGAGTGCAGGTGAGCTCTAGGTGGGTATGGCTGTGGTTTGGCCCTGGAAATTATTTTTCCAGGCAAAGTATTTGTTCTGGGGGAAGGCAGTCCTGCAGAGAAACAGGGGCAAGGGGTTTTGGAAAAATGTGCCATGTCAAAGCTGCCCCAGTGGAAGAGCTCTGGAGGGCTTGGTCAGGGTTTAGGGTGTCCTTTTGGCTAGTACCAAGTCTTTAGTCCAGCCAGGAACATTATGGTGGGTACCTGCCAAGGGAAGCTCTGTGCATACAAATTAGCTTGTGGATGCCTCCCTGCCGGCAAGGAGGCTCTTCTCTGAAGGCACTGTATGTTGGATGTCTCTCTGGTGGACCTGCTCTGGCTTCAGGACCTCTGGGTGCAGTGGCACAGGAATGTGCTGGTGCCAGGAAGTTGAGAGATCAGGCCAGAGGGATTGGGATGTAAAGCTTTCTTCGAAGCTGCCTTGGTCCCTGGGGGTCCCCTCTTACTGATAGCCACAGGGGAAGTGCTCTGGTTCTTCCTTTGCCTTGGGGCAGAAGTTGCTCTAGGGTGTATTTTGTCTTTAGACTTTTTGTGTTGCCCTGTACTGAGCCAGCTGAAATATTTTTGGCTTGCTGGGGTTTTTAAGTAACGGGTGTGTCAGCAAGTGCCTCTCTCATGATGAAAAGGCTTTAATGCAGCCGTCCTCAAAGACGGTCAGGGTCTGGCTTTGGAAAAATGCTCTGTAGTTGTATCTTCAGAGGCTGGGGAGGAGGGGGGAATGGGCACAAAGCAATCCCAGGAATTTCACCCTTGTGGGATCCTGTGTACTTGGCTTCGAGCTGTCGCAAGCAGCTCACTGGCTGGTGCGATCAGGCTGTGGAGCTGAGGCTCTCATCTTCCCTCCCCTCCCTGTCTTGCTTTGAAGGTGACCGGCACCCTAAGCTGGCATCAGGAGGCGGTGAGGTGCTGTGCAGTGCCCAGGAAGCCCCTGTCCCTGAAATGCTTGTGTGTGAGCCACTGTGGGAGGGATCTGGGGCAGATTCTCCACAGCTGGGAGGGCATAAGGCTGAGTGGCTGTTTGGGGTTTGTGTGTTAGCCAGCTGTAAGGGAAGGGCTGTGCTCCAACCTGGGATGGCGCTAGCATGCGTCTGCGGGGAGAGCTGGGGACAGTGCTTGCTAACCTCTCTGGACCTGGCACTGCCTCTTGGTAATTATGTCTTTAATCCTGGATCGATGAAGACTAGATGGCTGGAATGAGAGCAGAGGGAGGTGGTGTGTCCTAATGGCGAAGGCCTCAGGAGGAGAGCTGGGATAGCCCACTCAGGCAGCGGGTACCCTGTTCTCCTGGCACCTCTTGCCCATGATGGAGCCATGCCTGCTGTTCAGGGCAGGAGTGACAACCATGCATGCAGAGCAGGCTCCAGATGCTCGAGAGTCACTACGCCACTGTTTAACATCGCCTGATCCTGTGGCAAGACCCTCGGGTGGCTACTCCTGAACATCAGCTGGTCAGTGTCAATGGGTCTGCAGAGCCATGGGCTCCAGCCAGCCCTCCTGACGAGCTCCCTGAAAGCCCCTTGGCAGCTTCCTCTCCCTGAGGCTTTCTGCTCTGGCCTGGTGGCCCAAAAGGGAACGGGGGGGGGGGGGGGAGCTGTGTGTCCCATCCCCCACCCCCCGTACCTCCTCCTGCATGGGCTGGAGGGACATTTGTGAGTGCAAGGGGACAAGGAGAGCTGGTGGGTGAGGGATCTATCCTGTTCCTTCCCCCTGCTGTTGTGTTTACTCCCTGTGGAAGGGATGGGAAGGAAACAGCCTCACAGCTGCTCTGGCCCCTTATCGGAGGCCCTTGAAGGCCCTGCAAGTTTCATTGTTAGCTTCCATGTTCTCTGGGCGGTGTTCCCAGGGGACGTGCAGAGGTGGGAACCCAGGGCTGGGGAGGCGTTGCTGGCTGTGCGAGGCCTGCCCAGCAGCTACGTAGGGCTGGAGGAATCTGCTGGGGTTGCTGTCTCTCCTCTATGTAACCCTGCTGGTCTGTGTTCGCTGCTCGGAACTGAGGCTGCTCGCAAGCAAGTGAGCTGGTTCACAAGAGCAGGGTCTCAGCTAAATCCCTCCTTGAAGCCAGTATGTTGGCTCCATCCTCGTGCACTCCAAAAGTCTGTCTCTTCTGTGTAGAGATAGTTGAGGGCTGGCTGGGGAGCTGTTACACAGCAGCACAGCTACTTGGGCAAGGCCATGTCATGGAGGATCCCTTCTCTGTAGAGGGGCTGTTCCTATCTTTAAAAGGGCTTAGTGAAATACTGCTCTAGAAACCAATTGCGACAAGCCAGTGGGGCTTCTGGCTGGGGTTTTGGGTGCTCCAGTGGTGTAGGGTATCTGAGTGGTAGGACCATCCTCTGACCTGCTGGAGAAGTCTGGGATGTGGCAAGGAGATGTGCTTCCTTTCTTGGGGGAGAGGGACTAGGTCAGTGGTGCAGGCTGCTTTTCCCCAGCACCTGGCCGGCTGCAGCAGCCTCCCTGCAGTAGGACTGTGGAGCTGGGCCCTGCAGACCTGCTTCATGTCAGTGTGGACTGACAGTGGCCTTCAGTGAGTCACAGAAGGCGGAGAATCTGTGTCCCTGCTTGAAGTGGGTGGATGCCCACTGAAGATGGGGAGTGTTTGGCTCAGGGGTGAGAGTTGGGATGTGTCAGCACCATTCTGGGAGGCACTAAGTCTCTCCTTCAGAGGATCTCTGTTGCAAATCTGTGGGGCAGGTGGGACCTTGGAGCAGCAAGGGTCAGAGCCGTTCCTGTTTCCATACAAGGCTTGGGGAGTCCATCTGTTGAAAAAAGCCTTAGGGCATACCTGTTGCAAGGTGGGAGGAGTGGAAAGCTGCATGCATGAGCCAGGAGTCATGTCTGGGAGCCTCTGAAAGCTTGCTTGGACTCCTGAGCCGAGAGTGGTGGGCTGTGTTCCTCCTGGGGTGTGGACTGGCCAGTGAGCATCCCGGCCCACGTTGGGCTGGGGTAGGGTGCTGAGAGCTGGAGCGAGTGTGTGCATGCCATGGCTTCATCTCTTGCTGGGCACCACATGGGCATGAGTAGAAGAACTGGATTTTTTTTTTTATTGATCAAGGCAGATTACAGGATGGTGGTGACCAGATGTTCAAATGCACTGCAGGCGGCTTCCAAAGCACTTGGAAAAAATCCACCCTGCTTCGCTGGGTTCAGTCATGGTGGTGCCACAGTGTCTGATAAGCGCCAGGGTTGCCTGTGTCCGAGGGAAGCTTTGGGGGGGCAGAGTCGCAGGGAGGAGTGGACTTGGGAGTGGGGGAGGCATTTCAGGAAGCGCTTGATCTGGATACACTTGAGATAGTATGGGAAATAATAAAAAAATCAAAAAGCCCTGCTCTGAGCTCCTCTGAGCCAGCATCTGCTGCAGGCCGGGACTGGAGAGGTAGGGCTGCCAGGGAGTGTGGGGCTGTCTGTGGGAGGTGGATGGGACAGGGCTCTGTGGAGGGGTGATACTGCCCATGCTGTCAGTCCCAGGTCGCTGTTACAGCCACACCGGGGCGGTGGCAGTGGGGGAGTGGGCAGAGCTGATGCTGGAGACCGTGGGAAAGCAGTTTCTGTGCTGCTGCTTGGCTTGAACGAGTCCCCACATGCCTGCCATGACAGCATGGGTTTGGGAAAATCTGTGATGGGCTTGCTGGGACTAGGCTGGGCTGGGAGGGGGGTGGAGGGCTGAGCCCTTGCCACTCCTCTCTGCCTGTGCCATTCCCCTGTCAGTGGGGAACAGTCGGAGATGCTGGGGTCTCCATGGAGCTGGGGGCTGCTGTGGGAACAGTGCTGCATTTGCCACCCTACTGGCCCTCTCCAGACACTGCTCCATCTCTTGGAGAAGAGGGGGTGGGAAAGAGGAGCCCGTTTCTCCAGTCTGTGGCCTGCCCTGCCTTCTGTTTTGAGTTTGCTTGTGTGATTTTTTTGACCTCCTGTCCTGCTGTCCCTGCAGCTCTCTTCCCTCCTGCTTCCTCACTGTGGTGGCTGGGCTATTTCTCCCATGACTCTCTGCGTCTAGACGTGGCTGTCCCGTGCCTTTGCCAATCAAACCTGAACTTCCTCCTCTAACAGGTCTGTATGAAAGAATATTGCTTTTCTCTATCAAAATATGTTGATTGTGGTGTGCTTGATCACTGTTCTCCTTTGGGAGGGGATGTTGGAAGGGTCCAAGCCAATGCCTGTCCCTAGATCTGTGGACTGAAGACCTCCTGGGGTTGCTGCAGCCTTGAGAGCCCCGGTGAGAACCTGGAGGGTGGTGAGTTTTGGCAGCAGTCAAAGGGCTCATCCCCCTTTAGGGGGATCCTGTCCCACTTAATCCCCTTTCCTGAGTAGGAAGGAGCTGTGGAGCTGGGGCTGTCTCCCCACCTCTTGTCACACTGGGGTGGAGGAAGCAGATAAGTGACACAGCCCTCTCCCTCAGCCCTTCCCTGGAGGAAATAATGGGATGTGGGTCACTTCTCATTCTGTGGGAGAGTGTCCCCTCTTCTGCCCCAGGGACATACCCTCCCCTCCTGCTATGGCCTGCGGGCAGCTTTTCCTTGTAGGGGAAGTTTTCCTGCAGCCTGAGGGGGGCCCCTGTGGGAAGAGGGAACCTCAGCACACAGTAGCTCTTCTGAACCTGGCTGAAGCCCAGCTGTTTGGTGTGATGGGGGAGGACCTCCTGCCCCCTAAGTGCCACTTCTCCAAGCTTAAATGCTGGGGCAAGGAAGCATCTGAGTCATGCCTGGGGCTGTGCTGCTCTTGAGACCCTCTTGCCAGCTCTCTGGTGGTGGGTGGGAATGGGCGTTAATGCCATAAGATAATTTTTTTCTTGTTCTGAGAATCTGTCTTAATGAAATCAGTCTCTTCTGACCGCTCTTCTCTCCTCCTTTCCTCCTCCAAATCTTGTGCAGTGAAGAGAGGGGCTCCTGCCCTTCTGGGTCAGTTTTCTTCCCCTCACATTGACACCGAGCCACCTCTGCTTGTGCCTCCCTGTGCCCTCCGCCCCTGCCCTGCCCATCCTGGGCACCCATCACCCATGGACGACTCAGAAGTGGAGTCGACCGCCAGCATCCTTGCCTCTGTCAAGGAGCAGGAGGCACAGTTCGAGAAGTTGACCCGGGCGCTGGAGGAGGAACGGCGCCATGTCTCAGCCCAGCTGGAACGAGTCCGGGTCTCCCCACAGGACGCCAGCCCGGGCTTGGCCAACGGCACGCTCACCCGGCGGCACCAGGTAAAAAACCCCCTTGGCAGAGGTGGGTGCGGAGGCTCCCAGAGCCCCTGTCTGTGTCAGTCCTGCCTCGGTGGGGGCAGCCCTGGGCCCGGCTCCCTTCCTTTGGCCCTCCTTGGATACGTGAGGTGGAGCAGGGCTAGGCCGGTCTTGTAACACTGATGGTGCTGAAAGTGATCTGGGGATGTGCAAACCTACTTCGGCAGCCAGAGTCTTCTGGGGAGGAGCCAGCCTGGAGGGTCTTGCTACCAGGTCAGCTCTGGTTTCGTTTTGTGAAGGTTGGAGGCTGTCTGTATTCAGTACCTGGGCACCTTTGCTCCCCATCCCACTCAGCTTCTTGGAAGGTGGCCGAAGTGCAGGGGTTGGTGTATAGCTGTGGGGGAGTGCGCGTGTCTCACTCGTGTGACAATGGGCAAGTCCCTGGAGTCTCGGTCTATCACCCAAACAGCCAAACCAGGGCTGGGAGAAATCCCTTTTCTCTACAGGCCTGGAAGTGTGGTTTCGTCTGTCTTGGCTTGAGGTCTCTCTCCTGTTCTCACTTTCCCAGGCTCTGTTTTGGAGAGGGGTGCTCAGAGGGCTGGTGTGTGGTGGTGTGTAGGAGGCAGGTGCCTTTCTGGCTGTGGAAGGTGGTGGTGGTGGTGCTAGGAAAGATGTGTGGGTCAGGGAGAAGGAAGGGGTGGGCAGAGGGAGGAGCACAAGAGTCAAATGGTAGCACTCTGCAGTCAGCCGCCGAGCATCCACACTGTTCCCTTGCAGTTCTGGGGGGCCTCTGGGATGTCAGTTGCAGCTCCTGTGTCAGAAGATGTGGAAGGTCTCCAGGGCCGTGCTGGGGAGCAGGGAGGGGTCTCGGCCATTCCGTCAAGAGTGTGTGGGCCCCGTGAGAGAGCTGGGATGTCTGGAGTGGGGCTGAATGGTGTGCCCTCCAACTCTTCCCCAGGCTGGAATGGGGGGTGGTTTGCTGCATGTCACACAGACCCCTGAGGAGTGTGCTGCTCTCCTAGGAGTGACACACGGGGTGTGCATTGGGTGCCTCTGTCAGATGCAGGAGAATGGCCTGCTTGGGTACTGGCAGGGAGCAGGGGGATGGCTATATGGGATCCTAGCAGTGAGAGATCAGTCTAGTAACAGGCCTGCTGTGATGCTGTGTCTTTCAGAACGGCCGTTTCTTGGGCGATGCTGACCTGGAAAGGCAGAAATACCCAGATCTGAAGCTCAACGGGCCACAGGTAAGGGCAGCTGAGCCCTCTGGCTGTGGGCAGCCTGCTTGCCCGGTGGCGTGTGCAGGGGGCAAGGCTCCAGTGTCCCCACCATAGCTGGGAGAGGGGGGAACTTGTGTTTCTAATGTGGCCTCCCTGGCTTGAAGGAGCTTTGGGTGTGGGGTTGTTGATACCCCCTCCCATGCAAGAGGATGTCAGGGCTCCCTGAGAGGTGAGGTCTCTGGGCTAGCTGACTCCAGGGAGGCTCCTGTTGGTGGTGGGGGGCTGACTGCCTGTCCCTTGCTCCCTTCAGGACCACAGCCACCTCTTGTACAGCACAATCCCCAGGATGCAGGACCCGGGCCAGATCGTGGAGGAGACGTACACCATGGAGGAGGACCCAGAAGGGGCCATGTCAGTTGTGTCTGTGGAGACATCAGACGATGGGACAACCCGGCGTACAGAGACCACGGTACAGGCCTGGGGAGAGCATGGAGGGACAGGGCTCTGGCCGGGGACCATGTTGGCTGGGGTGCTACAGCAGTGATGTCTGCCAGCTTGCTGTGCTGTGAGCTGAAATGGGGTGTGAAATCTGCTTGGAGTAAGGTGCTAGGCTGGAAGGATAATCTAGGGATGCAGAGGTGTGGTAGATTTACTCATGAGAGTGTGTCCTGCATCCGTTCCTCTAGGTGAAGAAAGTGGTGAAGACAGTGACCACCCGGACGGTGCAGCAGGTGCCAGTGGGGCCTGATGGGTTACCTTTGGAAACCTCCCCCGTCACCAGCAACTACGTCCAGACCATGGACAGGAACTTCCGCAAGAATGGCAATGGGGGCCCTGGCGGCTACCTGAGCCAGCCAGGCACAGCCACCCTTCCTCGAAACTACCACTACCCCGACGGCTACGGCCGCCCCTATGAGGACGGCTACCCGGGCAGTGATCACAGCTACGGCAGCCTGTCCCGTGTCACCCGCATTGATGAGCGTTACCGCCCCTCCATGGACACCTACCGGGCTCCCAGCCGTCAGGACATCTATGGCCCCCAGCCTCAAGTGCGTGTCGGGGGCAGCAACATGGACCTCAACCATTTCCACCCTGAGCCATACGGCCTGGAGGATGACCAACGCAGTGTGGGCTTTGAAGATGTGGACTACGGGCTTATGTCGGACTACGGCACAGCCAGGCGGGCAGGGACCCCGTCTGATCCTCGGCGACGGCTCAGGTATGTGGCAGGAGGCACTGCAGTT
The DNA here is from genome assembly GCF_900496995.4 of Aquila chrysaetos chrysaetos. Classification (NCBI taxonomy): domain Eukaryota; kingdom Metazoa; phylum Chordata; class Aves; order Accipitriformes; family Accipitridae; genus Aquila; species Aquila chrysaetos. Next base: position 30,506,225 of record NC_044019.1, read on the forward strand.
GGGGATGCTATGGGGTCCCTTTGACTTCACCCTCTTTCGAGGAAGGAGAACAGCAGAGACAATACCATGAGCTGAGTCACATGCGGCTTGTGCAGGAGAAAACTTGCATCCGCTTCTAATTGTCTGCTTAATTGGTGGTTAAAACTCAGTGCTAATTGAGCCAGTCATCCTGCAGCAAGGAGTTCCACTGGGTGGTTGGATGTAGCTCCAGGCCCTTCCCTCTCTGTGCCACCTGTTCTGCTAGTGAGATGGCAGGCTCATCTGCGCTGCCCCAGCCTGGCTTATCCTGCTGGGAACCATGCCTGATGCGGGCTGTGTGGCACAGCCCTGCATCAGAAGTAGCAGCAGCCCCGCAATCGTGCTCTGGCTGAGCTGAGAGCAGTCCCAGGGAGCAGCGCTGAGCCCAGGGCTGGGGTGAGCGAGGCTCAGCCCTGAGTGCCCCGGGGAGCGTTCCTGCAGCTCGGCCCTTGTGCAGGGTGGGAGAAGCTGCTCAACCTGTTTGGCAGTAGCAGCTTCTCCCCCTCGTTTGTCTGTGGGTGATCTGCGGCTCCTCCAGCCTGACTGCTGAGCAACTGCCCCACCAGGCTGTGGCTGCCCTTGGGCAGCCAGAGCAGGGTCTTGGTGGCCCTTTAACTCCCCTGCCAGGCATGTGGCCAGGCATCCTGGGATGTTACATGCCTGAGGCTGTGACTCCTGTAGACTGGTGTCTTGTGCCAGCTGTGTCTCTTGCACAAACACTGCTGCTGCCTGCTTAAGCCTCTCAGCCTGCTCTGGTTGCTGCCTGGGTTGTCAAGCGGTGTTTTGGGGAGGTGCTAGAGGATGGCTCAGAGGGTGGTGAGGTAGGAATAGAGCAAGGGGCTGAGCCTGGGTCCCAGAGATGGGGAGGGGGTTGTGTCAGCAAGCTAGGATGGATGTACATCTCCTGAGTGCCCCGGGGTGGGAGAAGATGAGTAAGGCTGAGCACAGGCTGCTTAAGCTCCTAGGGCATAGAACAGAGGCAGGAGGGAGAGACCCAAGGGAAGGGAGGCTGTTGTCAGCCCCAGCCTGAGATCTGCCCGTCTCAAGGCATGTACTGTAAATCCATGGTAGCCCCTGGCTGCTGAAGGGACTAAAGGAGGAGCTTTGTCTGTCCTTTTGGTTTGTGCCAGCACAAGTGTTTCTGTTACTGTGCTGAACCAGTCAGGGCGGTTGTTCACCCAGATTGATTTCCCTGGCCTGCCTCACCTTGTGAAGTTTGTGCCGGCTAGAGGAGGGCAGGCAAGGCTGCTGGCCCCGCTGCATGCACAGACTCAAGCAGCCTGTGAGAAGCCAGTGTTAGCAGTTTTGAGCACATGGCTGTCATGGTGAGCAGCTTGGGCAGAAAGGATTAAGCAGGCATGTCTGACCTGTGGCTGCTTCGCTCCAGCCTGGGGCTGCAGAGGGAGTGAATGCCAGCCAAGGCAGAAACCTCTGGCTTGCAAACCTTCCCTGGGTTCATGTCCTGCTCAGCATGTAGGGGCAGGAGCCCTCCATGGATGGCCTGAACTGCTTGGGCTTTGAGACCCTGAGTCTGCTCTGACGGGCTGGATGGTGTCCATGCTCCTCCTGCCCCTCCAGATCTTGGAGAACAGGAGTTACAGGAGCCAGGTGTGGAGACAGGTGCAAGAGCTGCAGCTAAGTGGGAGACTGGGGGACTTGGGTCACAACAGAGGGAGAAGGTCCTACTTCAAGCATGGCCAAGGAGCAGCCCTAGTGGAGATGTCACCTTGTCCTGCAGGGATGGTGCAGGGTATGAAAGGTGGGTTGGTGTGGCCTGTGAGCAGGTTCTCCCTCCCCAGCAAGATGGATAAAGATCACCGCAATCTGTGGAATCCAGGCGCTGTTGAGCTTGGCTTGTCCCCTGCCTTCTCAGTTACCATCTGCACTCAGCCACCTGGCTTGCAGGAATGGGAACAGGCGAGATCAGCATCCCCCCACCTCAGATGTCTGTCTTGAGCAGGGGCCTGGCTGTTAATTACTTCCTTCAGGGAGACAGCTTGCCAGGCATGCAGGAGATGGAGCGTGTTGAACTGAGAGATGCAGTGAGTGCTGGCTACCATCGGCCACAAAGCATGCAAGTCACCTCTCCTGTGGCTCTTCTCAAAGCTCCCTCTCAGCAGGGGAAGAGGGAAGGGGGGTTCAGTGGCAGTGCAGGTTGTGATCCCCCCCCTGCCAACCCAGCCCCATCTCACCTGGAAAGGCAGGGTGGGATCCAGCACTGAATGACCCTCACGGCTGGGCAGAAGCTCCCTTTTGGGGCATGTGAGTCTTGGCATGGGAGCAAGGTCAGCTGCTGGCTGTGTTGACAAGCTTCGGGTGGCTTGTTTGCAGTGCTGGCACTCGCCTGCGTCTTGCTCCTGCCTTGTCCTGCTCTGGGGGATGGTGGTGGTAGTTGGCATGGTGCACTGAGCACCGTGTCCCGCAGCAGCGGGGAGTGACTCTCCGGAGCAGCTGGACTCCTTGGCATCTCTTGGTAGCTAGGCCATGTGGCAAGCAGCGCATTTCCCTGTTGGGACATGCTGAAAGCCAGCTTCGCAGCCCACTGCCACCACCCGTGGTGGTGCCCTGCGGGCAGCTCTGCAAGCAGCACCCCGGGGGGATGTGGCTGTGGAAGTGGCTGCCACCTGGAGCCGGTGGTTTTGGCGAGTCCTGTACCAGAGGCTGTAGGGGAAGCAGTGGTGTAGGGAGCAGAACCTGCTGCCATCCTTCATTGCAACTTTCCTTGCTTGCTCAGGGGCAGGGGGCTGCCTGCACCTGATTTGGGAGCTCATAAGGTGTCTGAGCAGTCCCTGTGGCAGATGTGAGCCAGAGGATGCTACCTTGTCTTGGACCTTGGTTGTGCGTCCTTGGTTGTGTGTTCTTAGTGCCCTGGCATGGCAGGGGTGACAGCAGTAGTCAGGCCCCTCCATTTAAGTGCCAAGTCCCCTCCCATCCCCTTCAGTTGGAAATCACTGGATTCTTCTCCTTGGGTGGAGGGAAGGATTGTATTGCCAGCGACTACAAAAATAGGGTGAGAATCTGGGATTTTGTGTTAAATGTCACCCATGCGCCAAGGTGACTAGTTGTACTTTCAGCTTCCATGTGCTTGGTGGGGCTCATTCCCAGTGCTGCTAGGTCTGTGGGTGAACCGCTCTTCACCAGGAGAGGGGGTGTGGGACCACAGCTCTTCCCTGCGTCTGAGCTGGGAGCAGTGAGGTTGATCCCTGGAGCCTGGCTGTCTCTTCATGCCTGACTAAGCCTGTCCCCTGGGCAGCAGTGCAACTTGTGTGTATTGCTGGGCATCTGCAGGCAAAAGAGTTTGAGCCCCATCTTGGGTAAAAATCTTTGTTCTATCCATGATGCTCTGAAGCAATGGCAGTGGCTTGGTCTGGCAGCAGCTCATGTGTCCTGGACTACTACGGGAGAGCCGCAGTGATGGGGGTGCAGTGTTGGATACAGCCAGACAGTGCAGCAGAGAACTGGGTGCCCTGAAGCTGGACTCTGGGTGCTTGCTGTACCCATGCAGTGCTGGTGTAATGGGCCTGGGGAACTCCTGGGTGACTTGCTCTCCCAGCAGTCTGTTGTGGTATTAACTTGCCCTCTAGTGGCTGCGGGCCCAAATGTTTTTCTGTGCCTCTGGGGCCAGCTCCTGCCTCCGTGGAGGTTATGCAGAGGTTATCTAGCCTCTGACCCAAAGCTAAACCCAGTGGGTGAGTGGGAAGGGACTGGAATAGTTGTTGAGGCTGCCTTCTCCTGGTGAAGAGCCGCCTGCTTCTGGAGCAGGCCTGGGGATGCATGGGGGGTGGCCTTCTGCAGCTACGGACTCCAGCTGGACCCTGTGTGGGGAGCAGGAAGGTGCCCCCACACCGCTCTGCCGCCTGGCTCCCAGCCCTTGATGGGAGTCTGCCTGGTGCACTCCAGCAGGGTAGTGGTGACTAGACACTGTGTGCGCTTCAGCCTGTCTTCTGTTGAGTTGGAGGGGGTGCAGCATCCCCCCCAGGTTTAGGGCTCACACTGACACCTGCTGTCTTCTCTCCTAGGAGCTATGAAGACATGCTGGTGGATGAAGTGGCCCCCGACCGGTACTACTGGGCCCCTCTGGCTCAGCACGAGCGGGGTAGCTTGGCTAGTCTGGACAGCCTGCGGAAGGGAGGTCCGGCCCCGGGTAACTGGCGCCAGCCAGAGCTGCCGGAGGTAATAGCCATGCTGAGCTTCCGTCTGGATGCCGTCAAGTCCAATGCGGCCGCCTACCTGCAGCACCTCTGCTACCGTAATGACAAGGTGAAGACAGAGGTGCGCAAGCTGAAGGGCATTCCTGTGCTGGTGGGGTTGTTAGACCACCCCAAGAAAGAGGTTCACTATGGTGCCTGTGGAGCCCTCAAGAACATCTCTTTCGGCAAGGACCAAGACAATAAGATTGCCATCAAGAACTGTGATGGGGTACCTGCTCTGGTGCGCCTGTTGCGGAAGGCCCATGACATGGACCTCACGGAGGTCATCACAGGTAATGGCTTCAGGGAGGAGGGGAGGGGCTAATCTGTTGGGTGAGGGATGCACAGAGAGTTTTTAAGCCCACATGGTCTGACTGATCACCTACTGCTTGCGGCATTGCAGGAACACTGTGGAACCTGTCCTCGCACGACTCCATCAAGATGGCCATTGTGGATCATGCACTACATGCTCTGACTGATGAGGTTGTCATTCCCCGCTCAGGCTGGGAGCGGGAACCCAATGAGGACTCGAAACCCCGCCATATCGAGTGGGAGTCAGTGCTCACCAACACTGCTGGCTGCCTTAGGTATGGGAGGGGGGCTGCCAGCTGCTGGCAGAGAGCTGGTGTGGGTTGGGGCTGCCGTAATGCTCCTTCCTGGCTGTTCCTGGTAGCTTTCTGGGACTAGACCTGCCAAAGGAGGTCTGCGGAGGAGCTGCTTTCCTAGGACAGCTACTGGTGATGTAGTCCTTGATTTTGGAGGAGTTTCTCTCTGTGGAGGGGAGCTACAGGAACTTTTCTCTGGTTTGAGCTCTGCTGGGTGTGGGCTGCTCCTTGCCTGCCCTCAACTGTCTCTCCCATGATGGTTCTCTCCTGCCTGCCAGGAACGTGAGCTCAGAGCGGAGTGAGGCCCGTCGGAAGCTGCGGGAATGTGATGGGCTGGTGGATGCCCTGATCTACATAGTCCAGTCTGAGATTGGCCAGAAGGACTCGGACAGCAAGGTACCACAGTGGGGGTGTTGTCCAGGCACATGTAGAGTTCTGCCCTTGTCAACCAGCTCTAGCAGTGCTCTGCTGTTTATGGTGGCTGAAACTGGGTTTATCCCAAGATGGGTGAAGAATGGATGGGGGGAATCTTCACCAGGGAGGGATTTGGTCTGACGGGACTGGCTTAGGAAAACCCACTCCAGGCTCATGCCTTTCCACGATCTCTGCTTGGGAAGAGAGGGCCTGTGTGGGGTGTGACCTGTGTACTGTTTGACCAGGAGGTGTCTAGCACTCAGCCAGCAGTTTGCAGTAGGAATGTTGGCCCCCCAACAGGGGTCTAGCAGTGTTGTTCATCCTCATGCTGGTATCCACTGACTCAGGGCTCCCTGATCTGCCTTGACGAGGCGTGGGCTTCAATTTTCCTTGAGCCTTTCCTTGGACCTTTTGTGCTTACGGCAGAGATATTTTTTTGGCTCAGCAGAGTATGAGCTCATGCCTATGGAATTGGCCATGCCCACTTTGGGATGGGGGTGTGCTCCAGCTCCATCTGAGATGGAGCTACATATCCCCTGGTCCCAGTTCAGACCCCCTTGACCTGGCTCTGGGTTGCAAGCTGTGATGGAGCCCTCAGTCAGAGACATGGGATGGGCATGTGCTGCTCCAAGTCAAACTATCTGGCTTTCTCTCCAGCTGGTGGAGAACTGTGTGTGTCTGCTGAGAAACTTGTCCTACCAAGTCCACCGTGAGATCCCCCATGCTGAGCGTTACCAGGAGACACCTCTGGCCCCGGCCAACAATGCTGGGCCCCATGCTGCGAGCTGCTTTGGTGCCAAGAAGGGCAAAGGTTTGTTGGGTGGCAGCAGCATGGAGGGAGGTGGGATGAGGACAGATCTACTACAGTGAAGCTTGAGGGTGGTCTGGGGTCTCTGTGCTCCTACTCTGGCATCTCTTGTGTGAAGGCTAAACTGCAGCTTTCTCTGGAGACGCACTGGTCTGTGCCTCCCCTGGCTTTGGGAGCTACTGCTTGGCTTACCCAAAGCATTTGACACAAGCTAATGGTGGGTTTCTGTGGTGGTGGGTTGGTGATGGATAGATGTCCACTAACTCCACACCTTCCCTTTTTTCCTGTGTTGCCCCTTCCCCTTCTCTTTGCTTTCTTGCCAAATGATCTGCCCCATGATGCTGTCGGCACTTCTCTCCTCCTGCCTCCCCTCTCTCCTGTCCTTCTCTCCGCTTCGCCAATAGACGAATGGTTCTCCAGAGGTGAGTGCGCTCTTGGTTTTAATTTTTCTGTGGTTTGACTGGGTGCTTTCTCTAGCTCTCTTTGTCCCGCCCCCAGCTGGGCATGTATTGCCTGCAGTGTGGCTAATGCCCTTGATGTCCCCTCCTGGGACATGCTGGTAGCTTAGCTTCAGCTCATCTCTGGGCTTGTTCTTGTAGCAAGTGGCAAAGAGCTGTTGAGCTGAGATGGGTGGGGAGATGAGGTGTCTTATGCCTCTCTGCTTGCCCTTTGAAAGGTAAAAAGCTCCCAGAAGACCCTGGTGCCGATACAGTGGATTTTCCCAAAAGAACAACTCCAGCCAAAGGTATGTTCCTCAGTGTGTTTGCGCAGGGCTTGGGTGTGCAGGGCTGCTTTTCCACAAGTAGTCCAGTAGAGGAGTGAGCAGAGTTGTTTTCCCATTGAAGTGAGCCTCTCAAATGGGCAGAGGCTTGGTTTGGAGGAGGTATGTTTCTGGTTGCCCAAGTGCCTGTTAAAATGCTAGCTCTGCCACAGACAGTTGTGAGGATGCTTGTTGTGCTTGGGGGAGGTCAGCGCTGCTTCAAGATGGGCTTCCTAGGGCTGCAGAGGGAACTGTTGCCCTGGGGACTGAGGGACAGCATGGTGACACAGCCCTAGCAAGGGTAGCCTTCTATGGTGGTCTCAGACTTCTCAGCACAATTGCCCTCTTGCCTGCTTTTTCTCTCCTGGGCATGAAGAACAGGCAGGATTTAAAGCCAAAAAAACCTGCCTTAAAGTGTTCTCCAGCATGAGGATGAGGAAGGGTCATTCCAAGAAGCCTCTGGGGACCAGCGTCTTGCTGCTTAGAGGGCTATGAATCGCAGCCCCTCTCTGGCTGGCCAAGCAGTGGGCATTAGCCTAGGGTTTGAGTTAAGCTCCTTCTGCCCCAAAACACCCTGTGGTTCCTGGGAGGACCCTGGCACTCCCAGGGGCATGAAGAGTCGAGCTAGAAGAATCACAAGGCAACTTAGGACAGACGTGACCTTGTGAGCAGCTCAAATATGTGGTGGTGGTGGCTCCTCAGGTGGACATGGGCTGTGGGAAGAGTCAGCACCTGTCTCTGGTGGAAGCCCGAGAAGCCACCTGCTCTGTATTTAGGGGCTGGGGACATCCCTTACCACAGCTGAGGACAGAGAACAAGATGGAAAACCCAGCCTCACAACTGTAAACTGCAGTCTCACTGCTGCTTTACAAGTCACTTCTGGGCATATGTTTCCATGGAAAAGAGTTAACGCTTGAAGGCCTGATCCCTGCCCTGCTTGCGAGGGTGCTGGAGACCTGGTGCTTTCAGTCTTTGAGGATGAGCTGAACCCAAGCTTCTTCAATGTGGTGTTGGTGGCCACTTGCTTGGGGTGTTTCCCCTTCCTCCTGCTGAGACTGCGGGCTGAGCCTTTTGCTACCACAGTGCCTGGCTGCCAAGTTTGCTGCCCCACCATGTGCCCTTACCTGGGTTGGGTACTTCTCAGGCAGGTGTTGTACTGAAATTGAGGTCTTCTTGCTGATGACAGCAGTGCTGCGTCTCAGCCTAAACTGCTCCTGAGCTGCAGCGGTGCATTGGGGACTGTGGGCAGCAGCCATGACATCCCTGATCAGGGCTGGTGCTGGGGGTTGGGGTTTCTGGTGGTGTGGGGCAGCCTGACCCACTCTGTACCAAGGATGCAGCCTCCAGGGAGCAGTGAGCCTGGGTAAAAGCTTCCAGCCTCATCTGCTCAGCAGTGTTCCTTTGAATTAGTCAAATGCTAGCAGAGCCCTTAAGTCCTTCCTACTTGTGTTCTTCTGGCAGGCTACGAGCTCCTCTTCCAGCCAGAAGTGGTCCGGATATACATCTCACTTCTAAAGGAAAGCAAGACTCCAGCCATCCTAGAGGCTTCAGCAGGAGCCATTCAGAACCTGTGCGCTGGCAGTTGGACGGTGAGTGCCTTGTGGAGCCAGCCGTGTCCACGTTCATCTGTGTTGCAGGGAAGGGGGCCCTGGGGAGCAGGGAGCGTCACCTTTGGGGTACCAGCAGAGCTGTAGATGGCCAAGGCTCTGCTGTTTCAGGCTGTTCACTTTGTGCATGGCTCACTACCCAAGAAGATACTGTTCAGCAGCCCAGTTCAGGTGTGGAACAGGTATCTCCTGTGCTCTTGAAGGGCTCTGTGCTGCCTGCCAGCTGTGTCTTCCCAAGGGCTGCCTGTCTGTGTCCCTGCCTGCAGCTGGCTCCCTGCCAGTCCTTCCCTTCTGTACGCTGGGGGCAGGGGATGAAGGTTTGGGGCTGCTTTACAGCTCTTTTACCTGCATTCTCTTGGTGTTTATGGAAAGACTGTCAGGGAAATCTTGCTTGCCTGGCCTGCAGGGGGGGCTTCAGGACAGGAATGGGACCTTTGCAGTCTGTCTCACTGTGGGTGAAGCCAGGACCTTGCATTCCCAAGATGAGGGTGGGTGGCAAGGCTCCCAGTGGTGTCGCCGGGAGCAGGGAGAGACTGTGGTGCTCTGCCTCTCCTCTGCAGTATGGTCGGTACATCCGCTCAGCGCTGCGCCAGGAGAAGGGACTCTCTGCCATTGCTGACCTCCTGACCCATGACAGCGAGCGAGTGGTGAAAGCAGCGTCCGGAGCCCTGCGCAACCTGGCTGTCGACTTGCGTAACAAAGAGCTGATAGGTGAGGGCTGTGGAGGAGAGGATGTCATACTCTCCATAGCCATCCGGGTTAGGCAGGAACTTCCTCCTGATCTTGGCAGCTGAGGAAGTGTGTGGGCATGGCATCTGCCCCGTGTCTGTCTACTACTCCTCTCCCAGAGTAGCATGTGCTCAGCCCTGCTGAGAGGGACATCAAAATTGGTCACCTCTCCCTGATCCTTCTACAGTGATTTTTGCCTTGCAGTCCTCTTCCTCGATTGCTCATGCCCAGCTCTTTCCCCTTCCCAGGTAAACATGCCATCCCCAACCTAGTGAAGAACTTGCCTGGAGGTCAGCAGACCCCAGCCAAAAATCTGTCTGAGGACACAGTGGTGTCAATCCTCAACACCATCAATGAAGTAATTGTAGACAACCTTGAGGCTGCCAAGAAGCTGCGGGAAACGCAGGGCATTGAGAAGTTGGTGCTGATCAACAAATCTGGGTAGGCTCTGCTTGAAGGATAATGCAAGGGGCAGAGAGGGGCTTCTCCAGGAGCTTCCTTGAGGCCGTGGGTATTTCCAAACATCTCTTCCTTCACCTCTTTCTAGGAACCGCTCAGAGAGAGAAGTCCGAGCAGCTGCCCTCGTCTTGCAGACAGTCTGGGGATATAAAGAGCTGCGGAAGCCCCTTGAGAAGGAAGGCTGGAAGAAGTCAGATTTCCAGGTATGGGGTTGGGGGAATGGAGATGTCCTGTCGTGCCTGGGGTATTAGGTAGGATCCTCCAGCAGGTAGAAAAGTGTTCCTGGAGCTCAGCAGTACTGAATTTCAGCTCTGACCTTGCTGGTGGGATTGGAGGCCCTTGAAGGTGTCCCCTCTGCCATTTCTTAGTGGATGGCCAGCAGGAAGTCTCTAAGGAAGAAACACTCTGTAAAGTGTTAAGCCCTGTGTCCCACACATAAGCGTGCAGATCTGCAGGCAGGAAAGTTTGTAGCACTAAAAGCTGCTGTGGCAGTGCTGAAGAACGAGGTTCTCCAGGGTTCAGTTTCTTTCCCGAAAGCTGGAAGGAACTGTCCGTGCTTCTTAAGGCCTGGGTGCTGCCCTGATCCAGTTCAAGCTGGCCACCTCTACTCTCTAATGTGGGTGCAGCTATGGGCTCTGGAGCACCCTCTGGTTGCTTCAGGCCCCTTGCTCAAGGGCTGTGGGGGTGGGCTCTTGGTCTTAGGGGCTGGAGGGGTGGGATGTGCTGATGGGGAAGGAGTATCTGGGCCAAGGTGTGAGTGGTCACTGTCTGATGCTCCAGGTGAACCTGAGCAATGCCTCTCGGACCCAGGGAGGCAACTCATTTGATGACAGCACCTTGCCTCTCATCGACAGGAACCAGAAAACAGGTAGGTGCCTTCCCTTTAGCACCTGTCCCCACTGTCATTCTTCCACCTTGTGGGTACAGCAGAACAGTTGGCCTTTGTCCCCTCCCTGCTCTTCAGCCCTAGCTTTCTTGGCAGCCACAGCTGCTCACATGAGGCCATCAATTTGGGCTTTAGATGGCTTCTCAGGGCTAGAAATGATGCATGCAGTTAACTTGGGTCCTGTAGCCTCCTTGGGTCAACAGTGCTGCAGCTGGGTCTGGGCTCCTCTAGCTGGGGTAGGCAGTGGTTCCTCTGCTGCTTGTGGCTGCAGGGCCTGTGTCTGATCTGTTTTCCCATGCTTTTAGACAAGAAATCCTCCCGGGAGGAGATCCAGATGAGCAACATGGGACCAGGTAGGAGAGGGACTAGAGTGGGGGCATCTTGCCTCCTTGGTATGCTGAGAGGCGGGTAGAGCTCATATCTCCTTTGGGGATGGTGCTGCCTCCTGTGGAGGTGACATGACTGACTGTCCCCTCTCCTGCTCCAGACAACTATTCCACACTCAATGAGAGGGACCACAGCAGGACACTGGACCGATCTGGTGACCTTGGAGATATGGAGCCGGTGAAGGTAGCGCCATTGATGGTGAGCAGCTCTTCCTAATGAGGGAAGAGTGAGTGGGACTGGGGTGCAGGAGATGACACATCACTGTCCTGGCTGGCAGGAGGAGGGGAGAACTGGGCTCCCACAACTAACACCCCCCCACTCCATCGCCCCTACTAACCCCCGTGTGTCTGCAGCAGGAGGAGGGGCAGGAATCGCAGCCTGAGGTAGAGGAAGCAGAGGAGGATGCTGCCGTGTTTTCCCCCGTGTCGGTATGTCCCGCAGTGTTCTGCCCAATCTGAACAGCGGTGACAGATCCTGCTACGCTGTTAGGGGTGCTTTAACCATCCAAATTCTGCTCTGATTGCTGCTGCCTGCAATCGGTGCCTGATCTACTGGGGCCATGATCACGCCTCCACTGCTCGCTTGCTCTCTGGGCGTGCTAACATATCTCCCTCTCTCTCCACAGCAGAAGATCTAGCTGATGTCCCTGCCTCCACTCAGTTTGGGTTGATAATATATTATATATATAAATATATATATATATATAACTCTTTGTGGTGGAATGGACCGACTTTTACCTTGTCTTATTTTTGGATTTTTTTGCTGGACTGTTTGTGCCAACTAGCCAGCCAAATGACTGGGCCTGGTCCCCCAGGGGCAGCCCAGACCACTCTGCCTCCTCTAGACTGCTGCACCTCCCCATTCTGGGACATCTCGACTGATAACTCTTCCTCCCTGTCCTCCACCACCTCCTTCCTCCAGAGAGTAAAACCCTCCTGCCTGACTCTGCCAGATTGACTGGCATGGATGCTGCAAAAGGACTCTGGATCTCTGCCTTGACCAGGAACTGCCTTCTCTCCCACACCTTCCCTCTGCTTGGAGACATCTGCAGGGACAGAGACTGGGACCTCACTCACCGCCTTTTTTGTTTTGTTTTGGGTTTTTTGTTTTGTTGCCTATAGGATATATTTTTGTGTGGGATCACTCTCAACCAGGGCCATGGGGACAAAGGGACTGTCCCTCCCTGGTGGTGGTGGGACCAGGGTGAGGGGGCGTTGGAGTCGTGGGGGGATGAGGGGAAGGAAAAACAGCAATAACTTCTCTTGCTTTGCTCTAGATGAGGCTTCAGGGGCATGGGAAGGGGGATCTGGCTCTCTATCCTGCAGAGGGGTCTGGATGGGGCTGCTGGCTGCCGCTCAGTGACTGTGTGAGGTGGGATCCTTATGTGGGGAAGATGGTCAGTGCGGGGGGCTTGGACTGGGTCTCCCTTTGGGGGAGGCAATGGGTCCCTGTGGAAGGAGGAGATGCAGCAAGGCTTTTGGGGAGAGGCAGGCTTCTTGGGGCATACTGTGTGCCAGGTGTGAGGAGCAGGCGCTGGCAGGGCTGTATGTAGGTAGAGCCAGGATTCCCCCTCTCGCCCCTGTGCACCAGCTGCCTGCGGCGGTGCCCCTCTGACTTTCTCTTGACACGTGCCTTTCTTTTGCCACTGTGAAATAGCTCTTTGAATTGTACTGTCTGGCTTCTTAGCTGGGGAAGGGGTGTTTCCTGGGCTGCCGGCAGGGCTGAGCTCTTCCCTTCCCCTCCAGGAGCCTTAACTGTCTGCAGTGGGGCTGGAAGCCGGTTTTTTGGGGGGATCCCAGCCCCCCTGCTCTCACTGATGGGGTGCAGGGCTCTCATCTGCATCCTGTCCTAGGGAGATTGGGCTGCCACAGGAGCTGGGACAATACAAATCCTCCTCCTCCTCCTCTCTGCTGTGGTGGTGGGGGGCACATCTAAGTGCTGTGATCTTTTGGAGAGCCCTTGGGCTCCTTGTGCAACTGGAAGCCTCTGTAGGAGGCTGCAAACTGGAGCAGGAGCCCTCCCCAGCCTGGGGCTCCCCACAAAGCGTGGGCTCACATGGGGAGCAGGGAGGCTGCAGCAGGCAGAACTGGTGCCTTGCTCCTGCCTCCTCTGCCCAAAAGCACCTCCCAGCTCTGGCTGAGTCCTTTCTAGCTCCAGCCCCACCTCAGCTCGGTTTGGTTTTGTTCTGGGGTCTAACTCTTTTCTTTCCCTTTAAATATGTAAAACACTAATTCCTTTTTTAATTTTTAATTCCAGATGAACCAAAAAAAAAGCTCCCCTCTTCTCTTTTCCCCTGCCCTGGCTCTCCTGGGCCACCCCTGGCCCTGGCAGGGAGTGGGGCTAGGGAGGAGGGGAGCAGGGAACAGCCAGCCATTCCTTGTCTGATTCCTGTGCACACTCTTGTAACGCTTTTAAAACAAAATGATTTTTTTATATAAATAAAGTTTTTAAAGTGTGTCTGTGTGCCTTTCACCTAAGGCTGCCACCTTGGTGTTTTTAGCTTTGCTGTCGGGACCAAGTGTCTTTTTCAGGGGCAGGGCTGTGCTCTTGAGCGTTGCTTGCTTGGCTGTGTGTGGCTCTGAAAGATGCCACTTTGACAAACCTTTTCTTGGGCTGGAGTGACATTTCCTCCTCTTTCTAGCAAAAGAATGGAGGAAAAATAAAAAGTACCAAAACTTTGTACTGAGCTCCCAATGATTTCTGCAGAGTGCTTGGGGCTGCTCAGGAGGTAGCTGAGAGCTCTCCCTAGAGCATTGGGGCTTCCTACTGGGAAGCCTTTCCCTGAATTTTCCCTCTCTGGTAGCTGGTAGACTTTGTGCAAGTGAAGAAATACTATAATTTCTCTAGTGCTGAGTGCATCCTTAAAAACCTTGGCTGGGGCAGCTTTCTGGAGCAAAGGCTGTCCCTGCAGAGCATGGCTAGGCTGCAGATATGCTTGTACCTTCCTGGGGAATACCAAAGCCAGGCTGAAACACTATGTTAACTCACTTTGCTTTCACCTGTGTGTGCATGTGAAAATAAATACAGAAAGAAATTCTGTAAATTCGTAGGAATACCTTTTTGGAAGCAGTTTTCTGGTTTCTGCTTCAAACCAGCTTTTTACTAAAGCTGTGTTGCTGTTGGAAAGCCTGTTTTGCCCTGTGGTAGTGGGATGTGGGTTTGTGGTGATGCAGGGCTGGGGTGGTGCTGATTTCCTGCATGGTGCAGCATGGCTGGAGCTGGAGCTTGAACTTGAACTGCTGTCCCAAGGATGCCAGGGCTGGTTATGGGGGAAAGGCACCTGGGGCAGTGTCAACCCTGGCTTGCAGCACCCTGGGAGATGGGGACCCAATGCACCTGTGGGCAGTGGGGAGCACTGAGGGATGCAGCTGGCTATGGGGGACTCCAACCCTCTTGCCTTGCCTTGCACCTTTTGTCCCCAAAGCCACCAGTGAGCAGAGCAAAGGTAGGGCCAAGTGTTTTATTGCTTCAGGTCGAGGGGACGATGCCCAGGATGTGTGGCTTGGCAGGGGCAATGCCAGGAATGTCTTGGGGGGAGGGGAACAAGGAATGATTGCCTGGGATGTCTGGCTTGGCAGAGACAAGGCTGGGGACATTTGGCTCAGCAGGACCAATGCAAGGGATGTTGATGGGTGGGACAATATGAGGCATGTTTGGCTCAGCAAGGATGATGCCAGGGATGCCTGGCCTGGCAGGGAATGTGCCAGGGATGTTGGTGGCGATGATACCACGGACATCCAGCCAGGTAAGAAGGGTGGCTGTTTGCTGGGGGTCAGAGGAAGAGCTTGTCGTGGCAGGCCCGGCAGTACATCTTGTCGCCGTGCTCGCGGAAGGTGCCTTTCTGCAGCTGGCCCAGGCAGTAGGCGCAGATGAAGTGCTCGGGGTGATACTTGCGCCCCGCAGCTGTGATGCAGCGGCCGGTCACAGGGCGGCCGCAGCCGTGGCAGATGTTGCCCTGCCGCTGGTGGAAGTGCAGCTCGCAGTAGGGACGTCCCTGCAGCTCGAAGAAGGAGCCGCTGGCGAAGCTGCTCAGGCACTCCTGGAGGGAAGGAGGCAGGGAAGTGTGGCACCACCTCGGGGACACACTCAGCCCGGCGTCCCCGCTGGCTCACCACCCACTCACCGTGCAGACGAAGCACTCGGGGTGCCAGACGCCCTGCAGAGCTGACAGGTAGTTGTCCATTACGGGGCGATCGCAGCCCTGGCATTTCGGGGCAAACATGGCCAGGAAGTCCCGGTGGCAGTACGGCTTCCCGCTCTGCTCGTGGAAACCTGCGGGGAAGGTGTTGGGATGGGCACCCACCTGGGGGGAGGCTTGCAGTGGGGCATGGCCATGGTGGATGCCCAGGATAGGAGGTAAGGCAGGCAATAGAAAGACTAGGGGGGGCTACTGGATGGGGTGATGGGTGCAAGGGCTGGGCTATGGGTGGGATATCTGGAGTGGGGGCAATGGGGACAGGACCCCCACACCCATGGCCTGGGACATACCGTCATCTCCAAACACCTTCCCACAGTGGGCACAGAAGAAGTGCTCGGGGTGCCAGGTCTGGTCCAGGGCCGTGAGGACTTTCTGCAGGAAGCAGCAAGGTGAGGCAGCTGGTGGTGGGTGGGTGGTCGCGTGGGAGGCTGGGGGGGCTTACCTCACGGATGGGGCCGGCACAGTAGGCGCAGCGGGGTGAGAAGGCCTGGTGATAGTCCTCCTCGCAGTACGCCTGCCCGCCCCGCTCAAAGAAGGGCCGGCTGCCCAACTCCTGCCCACAGCGGGCGCAGGTGAAGTGCTCAGGGTGCCAGGTTTTGCCCAGGGCTGTGAGTACCTGTGAGGAGGCAGGGGCAGTGAGAGCAGCCCCAGGGGATGCCGTGAGCCAAGGGGAGAGGGGCACCAGGATGGAGGCGGGGGGGCTCACCTTGCCAGCGATGGGCTTGTGGCAGGTGGCGCAGACGCTGGCGGGGGTGGCTGTGATGCCCAGCTCCTGCAGGTCCCGGGTGAGGCTGCCCAGCATGTTGTCCAGCGAGGGCTTGGGCTCCACTGGCACCCCGGCTTCCTGCCCCACAGCTGCTAGCTGCCAGGAAGGAGGGTGGCGAGGGCCAGATGAGGGCTGGGTGAGGGCCAGGCCCCCAACCTCCTTTCCCCCAGGGCCAAGGCTCACCTTACTCTGCATGTGGCCCAGGTCGGCCAGGAGCTCGTCCAGCTGCCGGGCGGCTGCCGTGGGTGGGGGCGAGGGGATCAGTGGCTGTGGGACTGGTATGGGACTGCTGGGCACGGCAGAGAGTGAGGGATGCTGTGGCTTCTGCCCCAAGGGTGGAGGGTGCCCAGGATTGAGAACCTTCCCCCCCCACGAGACGTTGCCCTTCCCCCCGCCACGAGATGTTGCCCTTTCGCAGCAGGCCACAGCAGGGGATAGGGGGCCTCCCCGGGGACATGCTGGCAGGGGGTGGCCACATGCAGCATGGAAGGGGCTGCTGGAAGCCCAGCCGTCACCCCAGCAGTGCTGCAGGGATGCAGGATACAAGCCCCCCACCCCAGCTTGCAGAGGGACTGTTTTTCAGGGAGATATGCAGGAGGCCAGGTGACCCCAGCGGACGTGTCCCACTGATGGAAAGGATAGCCCCGGATGGCTTTGCCTGCCCATGGCCATGTTTTACCTGTACACTGTCTTCAAAGCCTCTCCTGGAGGCTGAGCGCAAGGTGGCAGCTGCACCTAGAAGGACAAACCCTCGCACCTGAGCCTGCAGGATGCT
This sequence comes from Aquila chrysaetos chrysaetos, assembly GCF_900496995.4. NCBI lineage: Eukaryota > Metazoa > Chordata > Aves > Accipitriformes > Accipitridae > Aquila > Aquila chrysaetos. The sequence continues at coordinate 30,522,827 of NC_044019.1, forward strand.
CCCCTGGCACCCTTCACTGCCAGCCTGGCAACACCACCACCCCTGTCACGAGCTGAACAGGGTCTCAGCCGCCAGCCCCACCATGTTGGGGCGTTACCTTCAGGGCCACCGAGGCAAGTGGCTCACGGCCACATGGGGCTGGGGGCCCCGCTGTGGCTGGATCCTGCTTGCAGGAGCTTGGCATCTGCAGCATGTGGTCCTTGGAGCCTGGGCGAGAGCTCTCCTCCAGTTCTGCCAACAAGGCATCTGCACGGAGAGACCTGGGTTGGGCACCCTAGCCACTGGCTGTCATCCCTGCCTGTGCACCCTCCCAAGCAGTCTTGTGCCACTCCTGAAATCTCAGGAGCAAAAGTAGCATCACGGTAGCTTCTGCCAGCCAGGTGCCCGGGCACTGAGGGGCTGTGGTGGCCCTGAGCACCCTCACCCAGATAGATCACCATCCCCAACAGAGGATGTGCCGGCCCCACTGCACAGCCTTCCTGAAGCGTGGAGGACTGCTGGCAGCACAGGTCTTGCTTCCCCCCCCACACCATCTCTGGCTTACAAAGAAACATCCATCAGCTCTTAAATTCATGCCAGCACAAGCCCTGGCACTGGAGAGCTAAACTTTTGTGCTTTCTGCGTGCCCAGAGCAGCGCTTCCTACAGGGAGGGCAAAGCGCTTTCTCTTTCCACTTTTACTTCACCACATTGGCCATCCCTTGAAATCTCACTGCCCTCACGTTGGGAAACAGGAAGGGATGTCCCCCACAGCACGGCTGCTTCCCTGATCCCGTGTCCCCCACCCAGGGCCAGGGATGATTCCCAGCAGCCTTGGACACCGGGCTGCTCAGCCCCATTGCATGCAGCTGGGATTGCATTGCTGCCGCAGTCCATTTCCTGCCTTCAAACGCTCTCCATTTTCAACAAGGTGCTCGCTTGGCTACCTGGGGTCCATTCGTCCCCTGAGATGGGGGGAGGCACAGCAGGGAGTGCGGCTCCATTACTGCCCCCTCTGCAGCATCCCCACCTGACCCTGAGGTAGAGGAAGGACAAGTCTCCCCCGAGCTGCTGAAGGAATGACCCCACACCATGCCTGGGCGCAGGACTGGCTCTGGAGGGGCCCAGCTTACCTAAATCCTCCATCCTGCCTCGGCATGGGGTCCCGGCGGCTGGGGGGCTGGAGCTGGGGCAGCGCCTTCAGGGTAGAGAGCTTGCAGGCTGGGCTGCGCAGGCTTTCAGTTCCGCTCTCCAGCCTTGCCTCCACCCGCCCCAGGGCTGGGGTTTGTTGCTCAGAGTTTTTCCTTTGTGGGTTGTGCACTATACACCACGTGAGATGGGTAGCAGGCAGAAAGTGGTGGCAGAGGTTGGGGCTGGAGAGGGAAGAAATTGGCCAGCAGCTTGTCCAGGGAGCTCCTGACTCATAAAAACATACAAGCTCCTTGGGCTTCTCAGCTGAAAGCCAGAGTGCACGTGTCCTGCAGACCCAGGCCCTTTCCAGAAGCCACCGGCCGCATGTGATGAGGGGCGGCATTCCTGCACTGGGTGGAAATGCATTTGTGACACTGTGACGGAAGCAGGCACAGGATCTGTAGTGCCGGCATGCTCCAACACAGCCTTGCCTTTTGGGGGGATGCTTTTGGAGCCTCATCTCGGATTTCCAGGTAACGGCAAATTCCTTTGTGCCACTTAGAGCCAGCATGAGCGTAAGGACTTGGCTCACTGCAGCAATGCAGATGGTGGTGGCACTGCCAAAGCTGGTGGCTGTGCCACACTCTCCCTGTCTTAATGCTTTGGGCCACTTAAAAGTTTCCCAGAGGTGCCGTGTGTGGCTGCTGGGCACAGCTCAGCCCTTTCAGGCATGAGCATGTCACCACCAGCCAGGCACAACACCCAGCAGCAGACCTGAGCAGTGATCTGTGCTCGTAATTTGAGCGCTTTACCCATCACTGGGACTCTTCTGCTTGTCCCAAGCCAGACAGCTTCAGTCTCTGGGCACCCCATGCAGCTATTTCAGGCGATAAGCCCACGAGCACCTGAACGTGTGTCTTGAGGCAGGAGCAATGCAGGTGTTTCTGGCAGACATACAGGTTGAGGTGGCTGTCTGCCTGCCCCCCCAGATGCAGGCACAGGTCCCTCACTGTTTGGGACCATTTGGGAAGACAGAGCCACAGGTACTGCCATTATCCCTGGTGCCTCCACCAATGCCCAACTCTTATGAGGGTGATCTAGTGATGTTTATGGCTTGGCTTTTTAGCAGAGAAATCTTTTGGCACTGCTGAGAGCAGCCAGTAGACGTTGGAACAGCTCCAAGGGACTGGTTAGTAATCTGGAGTGGGGGGATGAAGTGGAGGCTGCTGCAGCAGAGAGAGGTAAAGAACTGGCGTATTCATTACACCAGCGGACAGGGGAATGGCAGGAGATGGCAGTGCAATGATGCCCACAATCAAAACATGCCCCAGATCTGAGGTGTAGACATCTGGGATGACATAGCAGGGGACCTCTTTTGTTATCTGCTCACAGTAGGGACATCCAGCAGGGCACCATCTCAGGAAAAGCCACGTGGGACACTGAACTGTGAGTCCATGATATGTTTCAGGACAAGCAATACTGAGAGCTACCCAACAAAAGACAAGATGAAGTACTGCTCGTATCACTCCCTTATGGCTACTCTGAGGCAGGATCGTTGCGTCAGACACTTCCCCTTCTGCAAATAACAGAACCTTCCTGTCTGCGGACAGTTTCGGGTTATTTTTAGACTTCTCAGTGATTTACTCTCCCCCACCAGTGATAATGTGAGACCTAGTGTAAACAACTATCTGGAGCTGTAACTTCATATTATAAAATTTGCCATTATAAAACACATGCCCAACAGATGCAAATGGCTGAGCTGTGTCCTGATCTGAGCTGTATTTCCATGCAATGATTTAGCCAACCTATTTTAACCACAACTAAGCAACACCATGCCTTGCCTACAAAGGAGGAATCAATCATGACAGTGACTTGAGAATAACTTCCCACATCGAGACGCTCTAGTTTGAAATAAAATTGATTTTATTTAAGAATAAATGCAAAGTCATTTCACTGCAGAGAGTATGGGTTAACTGCAGCAGAACAGTTAGTTTGGAAAGTGATGTCAATCAGTTTTGCAGCTAGACAAGTCTTTGGGGAGAGAAAGAATATTTTCAGCCACTTACAATACAAACAGCAGTAGCAGACATTACTTAAATTCTTGCTGAGATTTCCTTCTTGAGAAGAGAGAGAAAATTTTCAATTGGAAGAAAACTAACAGATTGACATTGGACTGACAAAAAGCAAGAGCCAGCCAAACTGTCTCTGTGCTGAAAATGAGCCTCAAACTACTCAGGTAACGAACTCCAGAAGTGGTTTGTACATTGCCTTTAAAAAATGCCACTGCTGAAAAAGCATGCTGTCACAGCTTCTACAGGAGGCTGAATTGGCAGCCCCTTGCCTTGGTCTGGAAAGGACAGAAGGAATCCTGTGCAAGTATGTCAAACTTTTCTGGTTTTTTAAATTTCACGTTAGGATGTACTCCTCCTCCCCACAGCCTGGTGTCTTCACCAAGAGGAATCAGACCATATGCAGTCCTCCACAATAAGATGGTTTATTAGAGCACTCTTAGGAATTGAGGAATGGAGATTTGGACACACTCTTCTTTTCTAGTCATACATAATAAAGCTTAGGACTTGAAACTCAAAAGCGGGAGGAAAAAAAAAGGGAACTGAGTCATCTCACTGATGGGTATCAGTTTACCAGTGAAATGCCTCCGGCTCTTTGAATTCCCTTTTATTTTTGCTGTTTGTAGAGAGGGGATGAAGAGCACCTCATTCTGCTACTGTAGTGGGGCACCCTGACCAGAAGGGCACTGAGCACCCTTGAAACAAACAGTGGATGCGAAAGCCAGCTTATGTAGACGAGCTTTCTTCTTCCCAACCCTGCTGCTGGGGGGGGGGGAGGGGGGGTGGGGGGGGGGGCTGAGGGGCAGTACACCGACCTCAGGAAGCACAGCATAGCCTGCCTTTCTTTGGCTCTTGTAAAGTAGCTTCCACCTGTTCCCCAATAAATTCTTCCCTGTGCAGGGTAAGTTCCTGAGTTTTGTTTGGACCTCCTCGTGGAAGCCAGAGGCTTGCAGCCAGGCAGACCACCATCCATCCACCCCCCGAGGCAGCAGCTCTTGCCACTGTATCCCCTGCATTAAAGGCTGCTTGCACCTGATGCCTGGCTGGGTCCGTGCCCTCAGGAACTAGGCCTGATGCTAGTCCTGTGGAAAATGTTTTGCTAGTGCAGAAACTTTCTTCCAGAGCTCAGCTTGCCCTCTGGCCGTGTAGATTTGATAGTCCATGACATGAAGGGCTGCAGCTGCCGACTGGTAAACCCTCTGCCCAGATGAATCTAGGTGTCACAGTTCTAGGTTTTGGGGTGCAGTACCATACTCCCAGTCTGCCTTCTCCCTTATCATTGCTGCCTTAACTACCATGCTCTCCTGTGCAGGTTGAGAGACAAAACCGACTGCATCCTCAGGGAGCATGTATTTTCTCTCAAATTCCTTTGACACAGGAGGAACAGTGTGGGGTGTCTGCCATACTTTCTTTAGCAGCTTGTCCCATAGGCTGCAAGGGCATGGCAACTCTATTGCAGGAGGGCTTTTGATCCAGATACCTATCAATGAGACTCCCTGTTGACTCCTGGAATGGAATTAAATTAAATCCAACCAGTTGGGCCAATCTTTTCAAGAACTGGGGGAAAGATGGATTTTTCTGAATGTGGAAGTATTACCCTCTTGTTCTTCTGTTCTAAAATGGTAGGTAAGATCAGCCAAATCATCCTCTCCAGAAGAATCACAGCAAGAACCTTCGTCCCTGAAAGCAACACCTGGCTTCCAGCTGGCTGAGTCACAACCCACTGATGGCGTCATGGGTTGAGGAGGGGACAGTCTTTCACAAGGGCATGATAGCAGCTGTTCTGAGACCGTTGGCAGAGGGGGCATTCGACTTGCAGTAACTGCTTCATCCAGTGAAAGATACAGCTCTTGAGATGTGGAGGACATCCTCGGTTCCAAAAGCATTCCGGCTGCACTGGACCTCACCAAAGCATCTGGAGGTGGCTCTCTGGGTCTTGAGGCAGCCTCAGCGATTAGGAGGCTGGATCTGCTCAGGTCTGATTGCATACCCAGCCACTAAGATTCCCCAGATTGCAGTTCCAGTCCTGACACCAGGTACAGAGGATGGAGTGGAGACTGGGACATGAAACTGCTTGAAGGTGGTGGCTTTGGTGTCCATGAGCCTGCAGGTTTTGGGTTCCGTTTGGTTCTCACACGACAGTGCTGCTTCTGCAGGGAGCATGTGTTGTCAGGTACCATGAAAGTTCTGCTTTGGGGAGGTAACTCAGTTTTTGGCGATGACAACAGCATGTCCTTCAGCACAGCCGCTCTCCCATGCTCTGCTGGAAGGCACAACGGGGTCACCAGCTGTAGTGCTGGGAGGGAGCACTGGCCACTGGCAGGGAAGGTGAGCTCATGCCAGCGCTGAGTGGACCGCCCCTTCGCTGCCCCGCAGCTCACCCGCTCAGGGTGCAGGTCGGTGCCACCGCTGGCCCGGGCCCACAGCAGGGCGCGGAGCTGCGGGCAGCGCAGGGGGCCATGCTGCCACAGGCCCCTCGGCCCTGCGGGTCGTGGCCCCGCTCCCAGGCAGAGGGCGCAACGGTCGCGCTCGTCTGGCACCAAGATCCTGCGGCCGCGGGGGGGCAGCGGTTGGGCCCTTGGGCAGGCCGGCCCCCCGCCAGCGCCCCGGCGGAGCCCGCAGCTCCCAGCGTGCCCCGCAGCCGCTTCCGGCCAGGCCGCGCCCGTCCCGCCGCCTGCGGGAACTACATCTCCCGGCAAGAAGCGCGCATGCGCTGAGGCCGGACGGAAGCGGGCGGGGCGGCCGCCGCAGACCACGCCCCCTTTGCGCCGGCCGCCATTTTGTCACCGACTTTCACCCGCCGCCCGACGGGGCGTTTTTTTTTTTTTTTTTTTTTTTTCTTAAAGGAGAAGCGACAGCCAAAAGCAGGCCCCGCCGCCAGGCCTCGCCAGAACCGCGAGCGGCGCCGCAGCCCCGCGGCAGGGAGCGAGCCGCGCGGGGCGGGGGGCGAGCGGCTTCCCCTGCCAGGCCTCGCCCGCAGGGCGAGGGGACCCGGGGGCAGCCGGAGGGGCGCAGGCAGCGGCGGCGGTAGGGAGCCTGGCAGTGCCGAGGGCCGGGCGGCGGCCGCACGGCGGACGGGCGAGCCGGGCGGCGAGCCGGCGGAGCGGCAGCCGAAGGGGCCGCGCTCGGGTGGGCGCCGCGGCGGGGCCGGCCGGGGCGGGGGGGGGGAGCGGGAGAGCGAGCGCGGCGGCCCCAGCGGCGCTTGCGCGGCGTGGCGGACGCCCGGGGCGCGCGGGGAGCGGGCCCGTTGGTTGGCCGCGCGGCAGCGGGGGGACGGGCCCCGCCGCAGCCGGGCCGGCCATTGGCCGGGCGGCGCGCGAGTGGCGGAGAAAGGCGGGAGGGCAGCGGGAGGCGGGAGGCGGGGCTGGGGGCGGGGCCATCCCTCGCTTCCCGCCTGCGGATTGGCGGGCGCGGGAAGGAGGTGGGTCGCCCCGCGGCCCCGCGTGAAGGTGGGCGGTGGGCGCTGATTGGGTGCGGCTGAGGCGGGCGGGGGAAGGTTTGGCGGGCGGGCGGGAGGGAGGAGCGCGCAGCAGCCGCCGCCGCGGCCCCGCCGCTCGCCGCCCCGATGCCGGCGGGCACCGAGCAGCCGGGGGGCGCCGAGGAGCAGCCGCCTGCTCAGGGCCCGCCGGTGGCGGCGGCAGAGAGGCCGCCGTCCTCGGGCCGCCGCCGTCCGCCGCTGCCCGCCGCCGAGCAGGGGGAGGAGTCCGGCGGCAGCCGGGTGCTGAGGGGCGGCCGGGAGCGGGGCCGGGCCGCGGCCGCCTCGGCAGCGGGGGGAGCCGCTGCCGCCGCCTCTCGCCGCCGCAAGGCCGAGTATCCCCGGCGCCGGCGAAGCAGTCCCGGGGCCCGGCCCGCCACCGAGCAGCCCGCCGCCGAGACGCCGCCCGCGGCCAAGAAGGCCCCCCGGGCCGGGTGAGTGCCCTGCGGCGCCGGGCTTGGCCCCCGCCGTCCGCGGGGTCGGGGGCCGGGAATAGGGGGACTGGCGGCCCCGGCCGGGGGTGGGTGGGTGGGGGCCTCTCTCCCCCGTCCCGCTCGAGTGGTGCCTAGGCCCCGGGGCCCGCCTCCAGCCGCGGGGCGCCCCGCGCCTCCGCCTCTTTGTTCCGGGCCGAGCCGGGGCCGGCCCCACCGGTCCCTTCCCAGGAAAGGCCGTGTCCCGAGTGCTGCCTGCCCTCGGCCGCCCTGCCTATTGCAGCAGGCGTGCCTTCGGTTGTGAGCAAAACCGTACGTGCCTCCTGTGTGAGCCGCCTGCTGCGCAGCGTCCTCGGGGATAGCTGCCGCCTTCCTCGGTGCTCCTCGGTCCCCAGCTTGTGTTGGCGCCCTGTGCCGAAAGTCTCCGTGAAGGAGGTGGCGGGATTTATTTTCCTGTGAGGAGACGATTATATCTCACTGCTGCTTTATTTGTGGAGTAGGCAACTAGCCACGTGCACATGTGTGCTTGGAGCATTTGGTAATGTAGCTGATCTGCCTTGTTCCAAGGACAGAGTCCCTCTGATTTAGACGTCACAATTATGGGCAAGACTGGGCTTTTGCTGATGTATTATTATAGTTCACCTAAGCTTTCTCTGGATGAAATAATCTGTGTTGGTATAAGGGGTTGAAACCAGCAATTTGAGAACAAGCCAATGGGTCTGTCCACAGCTGGGAATTGAGGCTCATTCTCCACATCATTCAGTTTCTTGTTCTGCTGCCACGCCATAGAAGCTGTCTCTTATGCTCACCTTTTGTATTTTTTCAGGTGCACAGATAAAGCAGCTGGTAAAGGTAAGAGCTAAATTACTTACTGCTACTGTTGTATTCCATCCAGAAAGTTAGGGCTTTCCCACGAAGGTAGCCAAACATCTGTTGGATCTTCCTTTTAAAGAACGTTTTGTTGCTTGATGACATGCGGTTTCTTTCCACGGTCTCTCTCACGATTGTGGAACTGTGATAAGCTGCTGCTGATGTTTGCACGTGCCCAATGTACAAAAACTTATTCTTCCAAATAACCACTAGGGTATTACTTCGCTATCAGAAGTTGAGAGCACGCTGCACTGCAGTTTGACAGCTCTTGTTACATGGTGGTCCCGAGTAGCTGGCAAAACCTGGGCTCGCATCATGCCAAGGGATGGCATGAACCTTTGCATGGAAATTGGCACTGAGAAGTGATGTCTGCTTCTAATCCAAAGGAAATCTGCCTTGGTGATTTTTTTTTTGTTTGTTTCTTGTTTGGTTTTTAGTCTTTAAAAACTGTCATAAATACAGGTGTAGGTCCTCAAGAGACATGTGAAAGATCTGTGGAAATAAGAGAAGTCAAATATTTACACTTGTACTTTTCTAGGTTTAGTGGATAGTGAATTTTTTACGCTTACGTCTTCAGGGATGAAAGAAAAAAGTTTTGAAGGGGAGAGAGTAGCTTAATGGGTCTAATCAAGAAATCCCCAAATGTGGGGAGCTGCAGCCAGGAGCAAAACTTTTGTTCTTCCAGTGCGAACTATGTGAGCTCTGTGCATCTTTTTAACAGCTTCTTGTAAAAAAAAAAAAAAATTGTTAGAGGGCTTTGCTCCTTACCCAGTGATGACTTCTGAAACAGTTCCAAGTAAAAGGCTTTGTGTAGTGTTGGTTTTGATCTGGCACTAGAGAATTGTCACAGAATTAAATAGTGAGGAAAGAAGGTCATACACCTGTGCAAATGAATTCACCTTTCTGCTGGAGCAGAAAGTTCAATTCTTGTTTGCAGGCATTTGTGTCTTGAAGGCTGCCTTTACTCTTGTAATTCTATAGCTCTTTAACTTTATTCCTACAAGTCTATAGCTTTATTCTGTTTGGATGTTGAAATCTGTCACCGTTCTAGCTGGCAAGGTGTGTTTTTTGAGACCAAAGCAGAATTAACCGATGTGTGTTTAGCACAGAACCTGCTTGTGTCCATTTACCCCTTACTGCGTAAAGGGTGGGCAGGGTGTTGTAAGAGCTTCAGCCTTTTAGGTCAAGGCAAAGTTGCTGAAATGTGTAAAAAGGCATGGCATTGTCACTTAATATGCATATAGTGTTAACATCACATTTTAATAGTGATTTGCAGTATTTTGGGTACCCTTAAGCAGAAAAATTTATGTATGGTCCCATTTTTACCCCAGTTTCTTGGGACATGCTTGGAAATGGCAAATGCCAGCCTGAAATTTCCCAAGTTTGGTGGCTCTTGCACTCTAGCCATTTAACTTTGGGCTCTGAGAGGTTCAGCTGTCCTTGAATGTGAGAGTGGAAAGAGTATTTATTAAATTTCTTGGACTCTTTTTTTATGATTACACTTGCAACCAAAATAGGTGGTGTGAATGTTTGCATGGAAATTGGCATTGAGAAATGATGACTACTTCTAGTCCAAAGGAAATCTGCCTTGGTGATTTTTTTGTTTGTTTGTTGTTTGTTTTTTAGTCTTTAAAAATGCAGAAGTGAGAAAGCTGCACTTCTGTGTCCCAGCTGCACACTGGATGAAGTCCTTGCTGCATAGTTGTGCTTATTGGGGAAGACATGGAAACAGACTGAATAAAGTGTCTTTCTCAGACAGACAGATCATGCAGTATGCAGGAAAGAAACTTCTCTCCCACTCTCCCCTTTTTGGCCTTTAGCATAAAATGTTTCAAGAGGCCTAATCAGGTGTAAGCAAACTGTAGCTTTCCCTGCACGGCATGGTTTTTGGTAGCTGGGAGTCCTCTGTAATTCTGGAAGGTAAAATACCATTTGTTGTTCCACCCCTGGATGGAGCTGGGTTGAGGAAGAAATCCAGTAAAACTGCAGAGTGGTTCTGGTGAAGGCTTTGAATGTAGTGCTAGCATTTACTGGTGTGAGTTCTGGCATAGAATTTAATTCTGCATGGTGATTTGCGTTATGCTGTTACCTTTTACTATAAAATATTAAATCCAGTTTAGAATATTAAATTTGCATGAGCTCAGCCATAACTGTTAGCCTCTGTATACAGGGCAAATGGCCTATGGAAGTGAGGTATACCTGGTGACACATCCTGTGTATCTATTGGACAAATGAAAAACTTGCTGCACCAAAGTTTTAGTAAGTTTTGTTGCCTTATGTTTGGGATTATATTTTGAAGTAAAACCACCAGTGTTGCTGTTGGTAAAGAAAGCTTAGAGGTGATGGGTGTGATCACAGCTAAATTTGTGCTATCGATTATAACCAAGATGCTATAACAGTAGAAGTGTCTCGCCAAGTTTTACATTCTTCTGTGTAGTGCCATGGGATCAGAGGGCTTTTCTGCTTGTCGACTTGGGAGCACAGGCACAAAGGTCTGACTGTGCAGGTCTGATGGGAAGATTACAGGAAGGTTAAAGTCGAAGGTGCGTATTGTGTCAGAATTAGTATGCGATTGTTACCATACTAGTATGCACGAAGGCAGTTGCAAAGTCAGCCATACCAGTTGTATTTCCCGTCTTGTCTGCTTAGTCATGCAATTGCAATATTACCCTAATGTGTTTCTGTAGAAATATTAGTTATGTAAGTAGAATATTTAGTCTCAGCTTATAAATGAATTCATGTAGCTAGTCAGACTGTGTAGTGTAACTCACATTTGACTTCCTGTGATGCTGTATAGTCTTGTGGAAATAATTTTCATTTTAGTTAGGCCTGAATGACTTTAATTATTGGAATATAGATTTAATGAATACACTTCATGTCCTTCCATTGCTGGATTGAAAATTCAGTGCTTACTGTGACTCTTAAAGTCATGTTAGCCGTCAGACAAAACCTGATTCTCCAATTTAATTTTACACCCAAACCAGTTTCTGACTCTACCCACCTTTTTGTAAGATTTTGCCTCTGCTGTTCAGTAACCACTTTTAGGAGTTTGAATGAAATCTTTCAATCAATTACAGTTGAAAAAAACCAGGCTGTGTAGCTATTCTGGAGGGAGTGTCAGAGTAGTGGCTGAATTTAAAGATGCCAGGTTTGTACTTAGTGGTAGAGCCCCCCCGCCTTACTGTGTTCCCAAAACATATGTGCTTTGTCTTCGAGGTTTTAGAGCTGCAGGTTGCAAGAAGATTACTTCTCCTGCAGCAAGAAGAAAGAGGGTGGGGTTGGAAGCATTTGTACAAACGTAATATACCATGAATGAACACTCAGATTACTGAATCTCCGTGTCTGATGTTGCTCTGTTTGTGTCACACGGCTGAAACGTACTTCATGTGGACCCTTGTTTATGCAAGTTATTTTTCTTGCCTGTGTTCGTCTTGCAACTTTACATTGGTATTGATGCTTTTTTGCAGTGATAAGAACAAGATCCAGTGTATTTCTTTTAAGTGAATGTAGGTACACAGCTGTGTGGTATTGCTATTAAAAGGTGGAAGGAAGAGTTTGTTGGAGAGGTAAAACAGGGCCACATGAAGCCTTTATTTACTTAAAGCTGTGCTCAAAAGAGATGTAGTGCCACATGCAGGGAGAGTCACCTCCTTGGAAGTCCGTTCTCAAATCAAAGTTTTTTTGCACAGCGTGGGCTAAAGGATGACGCCAGCAGTATTTACAGGCTTCTTCAGCACATGGTTATAGAAACTGTGTGTTAGAAAAGGAGTCGTGTGTGGAATTCTTTTTGTTAGATATTCACACATGTGGAGAACTGTCTTGGTGATTTGTTCCGTGATACATTTCCCTCCCCGCTGAGGCTTTCCATATGAGGCTACTGTAATGTACTTTGTGGGTGACTGGTATAGCAGCCGTTCTCCCACCACAGTGGCTTTCAAGCTGCGATTTGAAGGCTCAGGGGAGAGGGGAGGTCAGCGAGCCATTTCTTCAAGGTCTGTGAAAGGAAATGAGTGGGAAATACAAACTTACTCTGTAGCAGTTCACTTTTAACTGCTAGAAAAACTGTAAGGTTCCACAGATTAAAAAAAGATGGAAAACTTTAAGAGTCTAGTTGTACCAAATGGTTTTGTAGCATAGATAATTTGCATTATACCACATTATTTGTATTCTTAAAGCTTCATGTTGCTTTGTTAATGACGGCTTTCCCGTAAGGCTTTGCCGGTGTTTTGCGGGAGAAATGTCATTGCTTAAAATCAAACCTTATAAAAATGTGCTGAATTTAAATAACTCAGATTGCCCAAACCTACTTTGGCTCCTACAAGGATTTTCTTGTGTCCCATACGTAGAATTTCACAGCTCTTCGGCCGGGCGGGGAGCCATTTGGATAGAGGTTTACACTAGGATTTTTTTCCTGAGTTTCGTATTTGTCTGTGCCATCATAAAATTATATGTTCAGTGCTTTATCTGTTTTATGGTTACTATGTTAAATCTAAGTTGCAGTCTGAGAGGTATGTATTTTGTGGTGCATTTATTTTTGTAATAGTTATTCTGTAACTTAGTAATTCATAGTTTATTTTCCTTTCACTTAATTGTATGTGGGAGTTTTCTGAAACTGCCTACTTCACAGGGTTAGGAAGATTCTTTCAAATGCTTTATAAATCAACGTTTAGAAAATTTCTTGTTAGTAATCAACAAAATGTTAATTTGTAACAGTCAAAAGTTTCATTTTTTTCTATACATCAAGGATTGATAAAGTGGCATGGGTATTTGTTACTCTTGAGATCTCAAAAAAAAAAAAAAAAAAAAAAAAGAGAGAGAGGAATCTATTATTTTGCAACAAGCTTACCTCTGAGCTGCAGGCTGAAAGGGGGTTGGTAAATAAAAGCTTGAACATGTGAACAAGTGTGGCTGGTAAAAGTAGATGTGGAGTACCAAACAAACCCCAGTTCTGAGAGTAATTGAGTGGATTTTTGAGCTGCCAGTATAGCAGGACTGGTGCATAGCAACGCACCAGCTGTAAAAGGCTGGTTTATGCCAAGTCCACAAGTTGTGCTGTAAGCAGCAGAAGCAAGAACCTCTGCTCCAGAGGGCTTCCATTCTTCATCCCCAGTGAAGCCTGAGGACAACAGTATCTCCCAGCAGTGCTGCCAACTTTGCAAAATGGCACCTGTACTAGTGTTAACTTCTGTGCACCCTTCCTGCAGGGAGCAGTAATTTGGGTCTCCATTCCCTGGCTACCTACTTATCTTTCCCAAAATACAGAGCAACATAGCCACTGCATCCACAAGCTATTAGGGGAACAGGGGTAGAAGGAGAGCGGCAGACAGGCACAGCATGACCATGCAAGTCCTGTGACGAAGGAACTACTACGTCTTCTTCAGGAAGTAGATGCAGTTGGTTTGGACTTTCCCTTTCTGCTCTTTTCAATGAGTAATTGATATGTGCCTGGAACTTTGTTTTCCTTCAGTGCTTGGAAAGAAGGTCGGGGAGGTGTCGGCTGTGGGATATGTGTATTTACTGCTCTGGCCCTTGTAGGCTTGCTGTCAGTTACTCAGACACGCTCTTAACGCTTGCTGCATCCAGTGATGTAAAAAAGAAGCAGTAAGCACCCTGTTCTTGGAACAGTTTCCTATAAAGAAAATGCTGTGGGGCTGGGGAGCGGTGCTGCTGTAGATGAAATAAGAAAGAAAGCATGAGAAAGCGTGAGTGCCAGTCTCCGTGGCTTCCTGTGAGTATCCTGCCTACAAAGTGGATTTATGATAGAGGGATGAATTGAGACTCATAAGGGTGAGTTTATCTCCTGGTCTGGGAGGCAGTGGACAAACTTTGGTATTTATCCCTTTTGTTTCAGTTCGTGGCAACGCTGGTATATGTAGAAAAATATGTATCGTTCTGAGATAGAGATGCTTTCATTGGTTTGGTAACCCTGCGTGCAGCGCTCCAGGGGCAGAATTAGAGTATGAATGAGAATACATTTCTGCTGCACATCTGAAACGGGAATCTGTGCTGACTACCATGCTGAGTAAAGATGGAACATTACTCAGGTAAGCTCTGTTAAGAAGCAGAGCAGTGCCCAGAGTCTTGTCTTTTGGTTGTCTTTGTACAACAACTTTGTAGCTAGTTTCCTCCCAGGTTTCCTTTTCTTGTCCGTTCTCCCAGTGACTGGTGTTTTCTTCACAAAATTTTAAGATTAAAGGACGTTTGATGCGTCTTGTGTGTACTGTCACTCAAATCTGTACATGTTTTCTGCCCTGGACACTGTTAAGTTTAAAGCCTGTTGGGAAGAATCAGCAGAATGGTGAAAGTACCTCAGAATGAAAGCGGTTTATCATTAAGTGACTGACTTAAAGGGGGAGTTCAAGGTAGGAAGAACCCCAGGAGCCAAAAGATCAAAAGGATTGGTAGGACTTCAGAAAGTGGATTTTCCCCATCTCTCTTGAATGACTTCCTGAAAGATGCAGGCATCTGCACAGTTCCCGAAACTGACTTCTGCAGAGGCTACAGGATGAGGTGGGTAATAACTAATGTAAGTATTGGAGAGTTGCAGGGGAGTGCGAGCATGGGGGCATTTCTTGGCAGACTCATTTTGCCGAGTTGTAGCTTCTGTTGCCCCCTCTCCATGAAATGTGATTCAGGCAAAAGACAGCAGTGCTGGGTCTTAGTCTGAGGTCGCATGTGCCAACTGGCTGGCAGACTCTGCCAAAAGAAAGGCACGTAATTCGTTTTGCAGGAGCTGATCTGAAAAGCCAATGCTCGGTGCTTCTTTTCGCTTTGTACTGGGGGTGCCTCAATACCTATTGTGTCTCGTATTCTTTTGTCCTCTGGGAGTCTGAGTTCTTATGACTTGGTGTCCATCACCACTGTTGATGCTTGCAACTAAGTAACAGGATGCTGGCCTATAATCCATTTTCTGTGCATCTTATGGGAGGAGAGGAACCTTCCAGAGAAATTGCAGCTAGCCAGAGCTAGTAGTGTTGACAAGTTTATACAGTTTTAAATGCAGAATTGACTACAGCCTTTTAATTTAAATTTTTCCTGTATTTGTCTCAAGAGATTCAAGCAGAGCCTGATTATCTGTAATAGCAATGTTTATTCCCTCTGTCTTGTTTCTCTTGCTTCTTTGTGCTATTAGCCAAATCCTGCTAACTGAGGAGTGTGGCTTTCTGTATAGAGACATTTGTGAGAGGAGAGGGGTAATGCTGTGTTCTTCCACAGGGCCTGGATTTAACCAGGCTAAGTGTGGTACACAAGACAGGGCTGAAAATAACCGTAAGGTCCCTGTGTAGTCAATTAAGAGAGGTAGGCATCTCCTAACTCCTTCTGCTGGTGATAAGAGAGACAAGGACAGCCATGTTCCTAACCTAAATGCAGATGTGAGTCCTATTACTTCATGCCTAACATCAGAAGTTTGGGGAGGAATCCTCAAACACAGTTAAAATTGCAAGATCTCCAGTGACAGGCTTCTGATTACCTCTAATGCCAGGTCAGGTGTGTTAGACAAGAAAGCATTAGGGGGAGGAAGTGCTTTTTTTTCCTAAGCCAGTTGCTGTCTCTGTAGCTAGTGTTTGTTCTGGTTTGGTTTGGGTTGGGTTTTTTTTGGTGGTGGTTAGTTTTTTTCTTTTGTTCTTGTTTTGCTTTTTGAGAGGCAGGCTGGATTCATCAGAAAGCTGTTTTTGTGAAGGAGAAAGGAAATTTAGGTCTGGGAAAGAGACATAAAATTTATTAGAAATCTAGTACTTTTGCAATTTTAGATTTCAGGCAAAGCCTTGGTGAGTGCTGATTCCAGCTGCTCGTGCAGCTGAATACTCTGCAGATACAAGTTTCCTGGTGCAGTTCTGACCCTTAGCAGGGACCTGTGTCCCCTGTTGGGAGGGTCTAGAATTACAAGGATTTTCAACTAATAGCTTGTTCTGGTTTCAGCTGGGATAGAGTTAATTTTCTTTCTAGTAGCTGGTATAGTGCTATGTTTTGGATTTAGTATGAGAAGAATGTTGATAACACACTGATGTTTTCAGTGGTTGCTAAGTAATGTTTAGTCTAAAGTCAAGGATTTTTCAGCTTCTCATGCCCAGCCAGCAGGAAGGCTGGAGGGGCACAAGAAGTTGCGAGGGGACACAGCCAGGGCAGCTGACCCAAACTGGCCAATGGGGTATTCCATACCATGGGATACCATGCCCAGTATATAAACTGGGGTGAGCTGGCCTGGGGAGGATTGCTGCTCAGGAACTAACTGGGCATCTGTGGGTGACTGGTGAGCAATTGCATTGTGCATCACTTGTATATTCCAATCCTTTTATTATTACTATTGTCATTTTATTAGTGTTATTGTTATCATTATTAGTTTCTTCTTTTCTGTTCTATTAAACCGTTCTTACCTCAACTCATGAGTTTTACTTTTTTTTCTGATTCTCTCCCCCATCCCACTGGGCAGGGGGCGGGGGGAAGTGAGTGAGCAGCTCCGTGGTGCTTAGTTGCTGGCTGGGGTTAAACCATGACATAGCTCTATATTGCTTTACGAGTTCTACTGCAAAGTAAATACTTTATTTCTCCTACCTATGGGTTTTTTTGGAGGTACATAGGTATTCACAGCATGTAAAAAATGCAGTGAATATGTTAGACAAGCTTGCTGAAATAAGAGGAAGGAGTAAAAAGGAGAAATCGTGGGGAAAGATTTATTAAACACCTTCAGAGAAATGAAGCAAAATTGCTAGGTGAGTGGTGTACTTTGTAGAAATGTATTCTGAGGGAGGTCTGTTTCAAATACATACGTCTAATCTTTAAAATACTAGCTTGTGCTAAGAAATCAGCTGAATGCCTCATCTTCCAAAGGAATAAACCTCTTTCAAGAGCAGCTGTGTGCTAACGCTGGTAGCATTTGAGGGGACAATTCCTAGAGAATGGTTTCAAGTGTCTTTGGATTCAATTTAGCATTCAAAAAACCTGAAGATGTTCACAATTACGATTAAGAATGTAAAGCAGTCATAGTTCAACCTGAGATCTGCTAAACCAGGAAGCCAAAAAGAAGGTGTAGTTCATGCTCTGTTGATGAAGTGAGCTTTATACATGCAAGATGTCAGACTTGGTTGCAGTTTTACAACAAAACTGTGATGCTTCACATCCTGTATTCCAGTCAGATTTTTTCAGTCAAATGTTGATTATTCCCACCCTGTTAATCAAGGATTGGGGAATGAGTCACGCAAAGCAAACTATGTGCTAGAAGTAAAAGGATCATTTGGTTCAAAAGCCTTGATGCAAAATTAGAGATTTCAGGTTGGGAGGGACCTCAGGATACCTCTGGTCTCACCTGCTGCTTAACACAGGTACAATACAGCGTTCACATCATGTTGATCAGGGCCTTTTTCCAGTCAGGTCTGGACAAGCTCGGGAATTGGGTTCATGAGGTTCAACAAGGCCAAGTGCAAGGTCCTGCACCTGGGTCGGGACAACTCCTGGTATCAATATGGGCTGGGGGACGTGAAGGGATTGAGAGCAGCCCTGCTGAGAAGGACTTGGGGGTACTGGTGGATGAAAAGCTGGATTTGAGCTGCCAATGTGTGCTCACAGCCCAGAGAGCCAACTGTATCCTGGGCTGCACCAAAAGAAGCGTGGCCAGCAAGGTGAGGGAAGTAATTCTGCCCCTCTGCTCTGCTCTGGTGAGACCCCACCTGCAGTACTGCGTCCAACTCTGGGGTCCTCAGCACATGGACCTGCTGGAGCAGGTCCAGAGGGGGGACACAAAAATGGTCAGAGGGCTGGAACACCTCTCCTGTGAGGAAAGGCTGAGAGAGTTGGGGTTGTTCAGCCTGGAGAAGAGAAGACTCCGGGAAGACCTTATTGCAGCCTTTCAGTACTTAAAGGGGGCTCGGAAGGAAGATGGGGACAGACTTTTTAGTAGGGCCTGTAGTGATAGGACAAGGGGTAATGGTTTTAAACTAAAAGAGAGTAGATTCAACCTAGATATAAGGAAGAAATTTATTACAATGAGGGTGGTGAAACTCTGGAATGGGTTGCCCAGACAGATTATAGATGCCCTGTCCCTGGAAATGTTCAAGGGCAGGTTGGATGGGGCTCTGAGCAACCTGATCTAGTTGAAGATGTCCCTGCTCGTTGCAAGGGGATTGGACTAGGTGACGTTTAAAAGTCCCTTCCAACCCAGACCGTTCTATGTTTCTGTGGAGGCTGCACAGCCTTGCTGGGCCCCTCTTCCAGTGCTTGACTGTCCTCTTGCAGAGGGAAAATGCTTTTCCTATATCCAGTCAGATCTCTCTGTTTCAGCTGATGACCACTGCCCCTCATCTCCCTGCTGTGCACCTTAGCAGGGAGGTTTAGGCTGCCTGATAACCTGCCTGTACATTGTAAGGCTGCTGTTGTGTCCCCGCAGGGTTTTCTGTTCTCCAGGCTGAACAAGCACATTTCTCTCAGCTGCTTCTTACAGGTTGTGTGTTTCAGCCCCCAGCCATCTTGGTGATCCCCTCTGGACTTGCTCAAACATGTTGACAGCCTTTTTGTGGTGGGAGTCCAAAACTGGAGGGGGAATCCAAATGTGGTCTAGCAAGTGCTGAGTAAAGGGGATTAACAGTGTCCCTCTGTTTCCTGACTGTGCCCCTGTGAATGGCACCCAGGATGCTGTGGACCTCCCTCGCTGCCAGGGCACGACTCTGGCTCTTGATGTGCGGTTTGCTCTTCACTGGGGCTCCCGGTATAGCAGAGCTGCTCCCCAGCTAGTCCTTAGAGGACTGTCCACTGACTTTGCCAGCAGGTGTTTGATCAACTCCCAGGCATCTCAGTGGTACTGCTGGCTGGTGCTTAGGCAGCAGAAACCCACCTGAAACTAGACAGCAGTGTAAATGTATTTGGGTGAAAAGGAGTGGGTCAGAGCTTAGCCTAGAACACAGGCCCTGTGAAGCGCTGCAGATGGCTTTGTGTACTAAAGCAGTGGCAAACCTGGAGTACTGAGCATAGCCAGCTGCTTGGAATTAATTTCTTCAGCACATCATGTGTGAAATTTCAAAAGGTATTTGAGTTCATTAAGACCCAGTGTCACAGCAAGCACCAAAAAGTGAGATCGAGTGAACTGCACTTGGGAATTTTAGTTTCTAAGGGATGAACTTGCTCACATAGACATTTCAGCCAGTTCTGTTATCTTGCCAAAACATACCTGGAGATCAGCCATCAGCCAAAAAGAAACCACCTGTAGAAGTTATAAATGAGTGCAAAGACCTCAGGCTAACAGTGCTTGTGATGCTTTTTGCTCTAGTGTAAGACCAGAAACATCCAGCGCAGATTCCTCAGGGTTATTACCAGGTGTACAATTCTGATTAAATATGTGTTTGGGGGATTCTCCAAACACGACTTTTAATATGGTCCAATTTTGAAGCTAGTCTTTCATAAAGCAGTTGCTGAGGTTTACGAGTGTCTATCTTGCAGTGCTTAGGGGAGATCAGAGCCAGCAAATAATCACAAGCCTGTATCAGAGGGAAATGTAAGCTGTTCTTAAATATTTGTGTCTTTACTTAGAGGCAGTGGGAAATGTGATGAGAGTTTTAAATGAAGGCTTGCTGAGGTAAGGTCCTGGGGTGTGTCCTGTCTGGCTTGGCAGAGCTACACTCCAAATCTGTGAGAGGTAGTGGTTTCCCTGTCAGAGTAGACAGGGGCAGTTATGCTATTCAACATCGTGCAACAGAGGAGTGTGAATTTAGTGATGGGATTTATGCTTTTTATTATTATTAAAGAGATTGCAATGGGCGTTTCAGATCCCAAAGAAGAGAAGGAAGAGGAGGAAGTGTCCAGTGTCCTCAGCCGTGGCTCTCCTGTCAGCACAGCCAGGCCTAGCAGAAGCTGGCGCAGCAGCAGGTCAGCCACTGCGGCCCGCCAGCGTGACACTGAGAATTCGCGTGCCTCCAGATCCAAGACTGGTTCCCTGCAGCTCGTCTGCAAGTCAGAGCCAAACACAGACCAGCTTGAATATGGTACGTGGGAAGCCCTGGCATGAAAGTGCCTGGAGATAGTCAGGTCTTGGGAACCTCTGAAGGGAGCTGGATGTGGGCGTAACTTTGTGAGCTGTATGCAGACTGGCTGGTACAGGCGTGGTGCTTCTTGGTCATGAGTACCTTCTGCCACCAGCACTCCTGGCACTGAATGTCGACGGAAGTATCTTGAGACAGATGAGCTCACTGCAGCGAACACAGATTGAAACCTAATGGTGACTTTTCCTTTCAGAGGTCACAGAAGAGCATCAGTCTCCAGCTGGAATCAGGTAGGAAACTCTTTATTTTGTGGTATTTCTTCCTATATAGTGTCTCAAGAAGGGAAAATAAGGGCCTGGTTTTTTTCAAAAGAAATGCTTCTGTGAAAGGATCAATGAGACGGATAGTAGCTCTGTTTTCATTCAGTCCTGGACCTTTGCGTTTTCAGTCTGGATTGCAGATGGACTGCAGGTGTCAGGAGATATTGTGGAGAAATGAACAGTAAGATTTGATCTGGGCATTTCACCTGGTAGCTTTATTCCTTCAGGAGCAGATGCTGTGATTAGGTGGGTTCACAAGAGGAAACTGCTCTGCCTAGCCTGTCTGTTTTGACTGTCATCATGCTCCTTAGTCAGTGCAAGCTGTTAGCTTTCCCCAGTCATACTGGATGAGAAAGTGCTGTGTAATAGTGTCTTTCCCATCCTAGGGGATGATGCATGAATATTCTTGCAGTAGTGCTTGAACTGTTGCTGCTAAAGTCCTCTGTTCTCCTTTTCTCCCAGCAGTGATGATGAGGAGATGCTCATCAGTGAGGAAGAAGTTCCCTTCAAAGATGATCCAAGAGATGAAACCTACAAGCCCCATCTAGAGAAGTATACTGGATTATGTACTTACTGTGGTTTTAGACCCCCCCAAAATTGTGACATCTTAGTTGAATGAGCTTAATATGACCCAAAGAACCTGTGCTAGTTGCTAAGGTGGAATGACTCCCATTGGACACAGTGTTTTCTAAATATTGCCTACAGCTATTGGGACTGTTCTTCTCTGACAGACTAAAGCCTTTAGAGCCCTCCTGGCTGCCAGGTTCTTCCTTAATCCTTGTTCATACTTCTGCTTAGAAGTGGAACTTGATAAATAGACCTGAACTTCAATCCAGTTTTTGCTTAAACCTTTGTAAAAAGCAGACAATGGGAAGAGTATTGGAGTAATATGTTGTATTTTTATCTTTGCAGGGAAGCGCCAAAGCAAAGGAGAAAAGCTAGCAAGGGGAAGGAGGAAAAAGAGAAACAGAAAGAGATTAAAGTAGAAGTGAAAGAAGAGAGTGAATTTCAGGAAGATGAAGAACCACCAAGGAAGTAAGTAGAACTCTGCAGTTATATGTAGCAGTGTGTATTGTATATTTTGCATTCTTGCTAGTGTACAACAGTGTTTTGTTATTGTTGGCTTCCCCCCTCCTCCTCTGGGCCTGAAAGATAATAGGGCAGAACCTTTTGTTCTGATAGAAGTCCTGCTTCCTAGTATCTTGTGCAGGTTCAGCAAGCAGAAGTAAGAGAGTTGGTATTTTCATTTAGCTTAAGTTGAGGGTTTTTTCTCCATGCTGTGGTTTAGTCAGCCTACCTGGATATGGCCATACAGCATGAAATACTTCAGAGTATTCTTGAAATTGGTTTCTGTTGTGATATCTGAAGTAGATTAGACTGTATTGGAAAGATAGTCTGAGAAGGCAAAATTTCTTCTGTTGTGTGCCTAGAGGCAGACACGGTAATACTTTGTATGTGTTGTGTGGTAAGTGACCTATTTGTACATTTGGGACTAACATAGGAGAGCTCAGGAAAAACAGCTGTGTTCTCCCTCGTTTTGGAGAAATCAAAAAACCAAACTTTTGCTACCTAGTCAGCCACTAGCGCTTTGAGTGGAGACTCAAAACCTTGGTGTATGCTGTCACTGGAACTCAACACTGAAGCTTTCCTTCTGGCAACTGAGGTAGATTGGATTTATGTGCCTGTGTGAAAGCCATTCTTTGGGATAGTGTGAGGTAAAAAAAAAAAGCAGGTTTTGCACTTTAGCTCCTCTCTGAGCGATTGGAACAAATGGGGCTCCCTCTGCTGGTCTGCAGCGTGGGGCTCTGCACACCTTTGTTTTAATTTCTCTTGCTGTTTCTAAGCTGCTGCAGAGCTCACTTATACTGGAGAGGAGTAAGGATGCTGATGTTTTGAGAACTTTTTTTTTTTTTTTCTGTTAGAGGTAGCTTTCTGAGGCTTGTGGATGTGTTATTTAGATCAGACCCTACTTTTGTGCATAATAAAACCTGTGCCTTTTCTGAAGGCTTGGCTTGAATGCTGAGTGCCTTTTAAGCATGTTACTGGTGTGGTCTTGCTAACAATAAAGGTGTCTCAGTACAGTCTAGAAAAGACTTCCATCAATCTACTGTGAGTATCTCTGCAGCAATATGATCAAGTAGGCATGATGTTCTGGGCAGAGCTATTGCTTGGAAGGGTGCATTTTACATGTAAGCATAGATCTGCTCCGATGGAGCATAGATTTTTGTCTTGACAAGTGTATAAACTGCTATAGTTAATTCAGGGGACTGTAAAATAGCTGCTAGATCATTAATCCTGTTCTTTGTAGTCATGCAGATTGATGTTTTTCACGTGGTATGAAACATTACCCAACAGAGTAGAGGAAATAGGGTGCACCATCAATTCTGAACTGTGTTGGCAAAATTACATGTTTATAAAAAATGCATTAGGAAATGGGAGGGGTTGTGAGAGCAAACCACATGAAGCATTTATTTCTCAAGAATGTTGCCTCCCTCTCAATCTGCTTCCAACTTGTACTCGATTGATTTTTCTAGAGCTTGCAGTTAATGACGCAATAGCTTGCTAACTGTCTGCAGCAGAAACTTCCAAGAGCAGAATCTTGTGTGCTGACGTGCAGCCTGGAAAGGGATGAATTTAATTATAAGGTCGCGAGTTGTTTGGACAGTTACAGGTTTAAAAGGAAAAATGTGAAGCATGTGATTGCCTGGTTGAGGGTTTTCTGAAATAGCCCTTCCTCACTCCATTGTGGCAGAAGAGTTGGTAATTTCTAACCGCAGCCTGTTGGGCTGTGGCTATCTGATACCTGTTTACTGGTATCTGCATAGCTGTGAATGGTGGGCTGAGACACATTTGAGCCAGGCAACCATGCTTAAAAATGTGTTGTATGCTAGACCTAGCAGGTAGTCATGCAGCTGCAGCCTGACTATGTTGGCAGAGGCAGGGTGATTTGAGGCCTACCACATGCCACCAAATGTCATGCAGAAAAAAGTGTCAGCCAGGTATCAGAAACTTGGGGACCACAGCTCCACAGGGAGCAGTCTTCTGTGTGATATGGCAGTTCTGCAAAATGCAGGGACAATTTGCATGGAGGCCTGGCTACTTAACTTCTTTAGGGAACCTGCCCATCTATTACAAGAGTGTTTCCTTAGAAACTCTTCAGGTGTTTTGATGCTAAGCAGGTGGCTGACTTGCCAGAGCAGCTGATTTACTGGGTGCAGTGTTACTTTTCAGCTTAAAAGCATGGAAGAGTTCTGTAGTATTTCTTACAGCATGCTCCTGCTTTGTAGCATACACTTCAAAAACTCTGCCCACTACCAATGTAAAGAAGCTTCTTTCAATTCTGTTTCTGTAACCATGTCACAGGAGGGGAAGGAGGAGAAAGGATGACAAGAGCCCAAGGCTGCCCAAGAGAAGGTAAGTGATCCCCACTACTCAGTTCCGTTCTGAAGACTTGCTTCCCTTGTGTCCTACACAGAGATGTTGATTGTCTCAAAGTCGTCTCTCTTGCACAGTATAGAAATCTGCCTTAAAGGGGCAGGGGGGGGGGGGGGGGGGGGGGGGGGGGGGTGGGGGGGGGGGGGGGGGGGGGGATGAAAATAGCAGCATGTCTTGTCTTCCCTCCTTTCCTTCCCCTTTCTTCCTGTAGATACGGGTTTGATTTCTTCCAACTGAACCAGCCCCCTCCCCACTTCTGAGTTGATCCCTAGCCTGGCATTGCCCAGTGATAAGGTTCTGGGAACTCTGTGTCTCCTGGGGTTTTCTCAGCTCTGGGGAGAGCCCTTAAGTAGTGCTAGGAGTGGAGGGAACTCTTGGACAGTCTCTATCAGCATAACCCAAACAGGAATATTGGAGCAGTAGTCCTTTGCTCTCACATCACTGAGCTGCACTCTCACTCATTCATCTCGCTGCTGCCCTGGCTTCAGATGCATCAGCTAACCATTCTGCCATTTACCTACTGACTTCTTAGGAAGAAGCCTCCAATACAGTATGTCCGCTGCGAGATGGAAGGCTGTGGCACAGTCTTGGCTCACCCGCGTTACCTGCAGGTTGGTTGAGATTTTTCACTCCTGAATGGCATGTGTGAGGGCAGGGAAAAGCCATTTAGAACAGGCAGCTAGTCCTCCACTGGCACGGAAGCACTCCTTTCTAATGCTGTCTTTTTGGTAGACTTAATCGATTGTGGCCATGTGGGTGTCTGTATCTGTCCTGTTCCTAGATGTCCACATTTGTTTGGCTTTCTTCTCTCAATGGAGATCAAAGTCTTTGTGTTTGTGGTGTCTTGTCACAGATTGGAGTCTGGTGGCCTGCTGAGGGGCCATCTGAGATTGATGTGTCTCAGCTATTCTCTTAGCCATGTAAAGAGAGAGTCTACAACCTTTCACTCTTCCTTTATAGCATCACATAAAGTACCAGCACTTGCTGAAGAAAAAATATGTGTGTCCTCATCCCTCTTGTGGTCGGCTCTTCCGACTTCAGAAGCAGCTCCTGCGGCATGCCAAACACCACACAGGTACAGACAGGGAGGTGGGAAATAGATACAAACTCCTCCTCAGGTCAGTGAACAGAGAGGGGGGAAAAAAAAATGGAAAAGCCTCTAGGACTTCTGGGGAGAGTGAAGCCAAGGCAGGTGGCATAGATTTGCAGCAGCAGCAGGGTATTATTTCCTTCTGGATTACCATCTTTTAAGGAAATGAAAGAAATAGGCTATGGAGTTTTTAATTCACCCCCTGGCAAGTGTCACTCAAGGGTTCTGTAGACGGATAAACCAAGCAAAGTTTTATCCTAATTTGCCAGTCCTTCAGTATTGGTCAGAATGGATAATTAGCTCTTAGGAGAGTCTTAATCATACCTTAACTCTCCAGATCAGCTGCTATGGTGTATTGTGGGACACCTCCTCCTTTGCTATGCCTGCTGGCCTCCCAGCACTTCTAGTTCTGCTGCTTGTCGGGCAGCTTTACCTGCAACATGTGAGAGCTGGGAAAGGGAGCAGGTCTGCCAGAGAGTAATGCTCCAACTGGTGTTGCTTTTTAGATCAAAGGGATTACATCTGTGAGTACTGTGCCCGGGCGTTTAAGAGTTCTCATAACTTGGCTGTGCACCGAATGATCCATACGGGCGAGAAGCCCTTGCAGTGAGTACCTCTGCCTGTCTTGTTCTCCTGCTTTGAGGGACCCTTGGATACACCCATTCTTGGACTGCACCAAGAGCAGGGGCAGCTCTGAAGTCAGGGCTGGAACCTGTTCCTGGTGTCCCAGCTCTCTTTAAACGCACGCCTGTAGGAGTGTTTGAGCTGCCACTTGTCTTGCCTGTCTCACTGCTTTGAGGCAGCATCTCAGTAGAGATCTGAGGAACATAAGCCCTCTGCAAATAAAACTGGAAGAGCTGAAGCTATGGTGACATCCCATTTTAGTGAGCCCCTGCTGTTTTCCTGGGCTGCCTCTTTGGTACTGCTGTCCCCACAAGTGTGTGGGGATGTCCCTTTGTTGTGACCTCCTTCTTCTCCCCTCCCAGGTGTGAGATCTGTGGATTCACCTGCCGGCAGAAGGCTTCCCTCAACTGGCACATGAAGAAGCATGATGCGGACTCCTTCTACCAGTTCTCCTGCAACATTTGCGGCAAGAAATTTGAGAAGAAGGACAGCGTCGTGGCCCACAAAGCCAAGAGCCACCCCGAAGTGCTTATTGCTGAAGCACTGGCTGCCAATGCGGGTGCCCTCATCACCAGCACCGACATCCTGGGCACTAATCCCGAGGCCATTGCGCCGCCCACCGATGGCCAGGGCCTCCCCCTTCTTCCCGACCCGCTGGGAAGCACTGCCCCAGCAGATTGCCTGCTGCTGAACCCTGATGGAATGCCGAAGACCTACTGCGGTGGGGCAGAGCGCGTGAGCCTGGTGGCTGATGGCAAGCTCTTTGTGGGGAGTGGCAGCAGTACAAACCCGGAGGGGCTGGTCATGAACACAGAGATCCTGGGAGCCACTACAGAGGTGCTCATCGAAGATTCAGACTCCGCTGGACCCTAGTGGGCGGGGAGCACTTGGGTGCTGGGACAGTTTGGGCTCTGTATTTAAAAGGAGGAAGGAAAAAAAAAAAAAAAAAAAAAAAAAAAAGAGACACTTACTGAAAGAGAGAAAAGTTAAACAAAACTTACAATACTAGTAAATAACCGAAGGGTCTGCTCCCCTCCAGTGTGGATCACAGCACATCCTCTTTCTCCCAACCACTTCTCTCTCTCCCACTGCTCCTTTGTAGAAAGGGGCACATGGTGCCATTACCAGAGCAAGTTGGATTGAGCGATGGATTTCCCCAAGGGAGGGGGGACTGCTGAAACCCTTCGCTCTACCCCAAAGCAGATGCCTTTCTGGCTCCTTGATGTGGCCCCGCTTGCAAAACTAGAAAGCATTTGATGTGCTCTGGACAAGTTTCTTAGGACTCCCTCTCGCCCCTGGTCCCAACTTCTATGCATCGCTGCACTCTGGTCCTTGCAGTCTCATTCTTCCTCCCGGGGCTGGGAGTTTGGCTTGGCACTTTAGGTCCCCTCAGCAGGGTGAGCTGTGAAACAGCGCACGTCCCTCTCCCCACCGTGCTCCTCTGCTCCAGCTCTGGCAGGAAGTCGAGGGAACGCCCTGGCTCATAGATCATGTTTGCTTGGAGAGGCCCGGGGGCTACGGGAGCCCTGCGTGGGAGAGGCAAGGAGGAGCATCCCAGTTTGACGACAGTAATTTGCACTTTGAACATGCTTCGTTTTTGTGTTGTGGTAACAAGATTCCTTATTTATTGATTAAAAAAGGGTCGGTATTTTTTAGTTATGTTCTTAGGGGGTGGGGGTGGAAGGGGTTCAGGCTATTTCCCAGTAGCCCTCTTCGCACTAACAAGCTGCAAGGGAGCACTTTGTGCTATTGTAACAGCAGATGGGAGAGCTGAGGTGAAGGCAGTGTTGTGGAGTCAGATGTCTTTTGCAGCCTTTCCAGAGTAGAGGGAGAGCCCCTGGAGAAGAGCCTGTTTGCAGTGGGAGTGTCTGCAGCAGCATTTTAGCAGGAGGATGAGGTGAGTGATGGAGCAGCTGGCTGTTGTCTCCCTCCCTCCCAGGTTGGGGTGAGCTCCTTGCATTAAATACTCTTTTTGCCTCCCCCTTGCTCCCTAGCCTTTCAGGGAAGAACATCATTAGCCAGAAATTTGTTCTCGTGACATAGGACAGCTGTGAGCTGCTTGCTGCTGGGGGATGTTGTGCTCCTCATCCAATTCTGCCTCTCCTTTCCAGGTCTAGACAAAAATGCAGAAGCAGGGACTGGATATGGTTGTCTCGGGCTTGTTTATTCAAGGCAATAGACTGATGCGGGACTAAGGGGGTGTCAGCTTTTCTCCCTGCCCCCATTTTGGGGGGAGGATGTTGTGCAGCTGTGTTTTCAAAGCTTCTCTCTTCTGCGCAAACACCCCTGCTTTCCATGAAATGTGGCGGTTCAAGTGTTGCCTGCTGGTGTAGTTAGGACAGCTCTGAGCCCTTGGAAAAGTTTACACAGGATATGATGTGTCTGCTACAGAGACTTGGATCTTTTTGCTCTTATCTGAAACTTTGTGTGGAGGTTCAGTGGCCTTGAATTTGTAGTGGTTTTGGAAGAGGTTAAGAATAACCTGGACTTTTTTTTTGTTTGCTTGTTTTTTCAGTTGGGTTTATGTGGTTGGGAGCAGAGCTAAAGTATCTTGTCCGAGCACAAGATCAGGGTCTGTAGCACACAGCAGCTAGGCAAAATTGGGCTAATTGGGTTCTGGAGAAAGGCAATAAAACATGGAATTTAATCGGAAACTTTTCACAGGAAACTGACTCTGAACACCCACTGTGTCCCCCGTGCAGCCTGGAAATCCAGCTGTGGCCGAAGCCTGACAGCTTTTATTGGGCCACTTGTCCTGATTTGCCCCCTCCCTTCCACCCCTTACACTGATATCTTTGTCAGAGCAAGTTGAAACACTTCTGGTGTTGGGACGGTTTGTGGCTGAACAGTTTGCAACCCTGGTGTCTTATGCCCTGGGTGTGGGCATCCCATGTTCTTGCAGCAGCATGGCTCCCATGCCTGCAGGAGATGCGTCAGGCCACGAGCCTTTCCTGGAGATAAGGATGAGAGTCCAGCATACCTGAATGCAGGTGTCGCGGGACAGTGCATGTCAGGTCCATGGTGGTACGGCATTAAACTAAACCAGTTTCTTCAGTTGGGATGATCCAGTTTCTTGCTTGGATCAAGCTATTGTGATTTCCAGCAGGAAGCTTTTGGGTGGCCAGCCGGTCCCCTCCCCTTGCAAACTAAAGAGAAGCAGCACAATGAGATGTGTTCAAACCCAACTCTGATGGTTTCACCCCCCAGCACTGTGGGTCTTCTGTCCGGGGAGACTTGGGGCTGGCCGAGCGATGTTGTTTGGTGGCATGTCTCCTGGCCTGGATCCTGGCCATGGGTAGCTGATGTGTCATGTGGTGCAGCCATGTCATCCCCACGCTTGCTGCAGACCATGCTGCTGGTGCTGCTTTTTGTGCCCTGCCCTGTGCCCCGTGGGAGGTGCAGAGCAGGCAGAGCCTTGCACAGAACACTAAACGGAGAGCTCGGGGTTTTGTTTTCTGAGGGATGGCACTAAAATGCTTTTGGGTCAAGGGCTTGCTCACCTCTGGTGATGCAACGCTTGGCACCTGGCTGGGAGGCAAGGGAGGCTGCCTGGTCCTGCATCTCCCCCAACTGCCCCAAGTGGGGCAAAGAGTTAGCCATTGGCCTCATTTCTGGGACACAGAATCAAGCAGCTCATTTGCTTCCTGACCTGGACACCTGATCCCTGCCACTCCCTGCCTTGTCCTTCCATGCACACCTCTCGTAGCTCTCCTTTTTCTTTATCTGGTCTTGGCCAGTTGCCTGTCTGTTCTCTAACCACAGCCTGCTAACCCTTGATGCAGGAGAGACTGGTGTAGCAGCTCCCTTCCCACTCCCCTTTGAAACCCTAAAACTGACACAGCCCTTCTGCAGCTCCTCCTCACCTCGATGTCTCTCCTTCACTCGCATGCAGTTTGCTTCAATAAATTATTGTAGTAGTTTGCAATAAACTTTTTTGTATTTTTTTTCCCTGTATTTATTTTTTTTTTTTTTTTTTTTTGTCCTCCTGGGGAGGGAATGGAGGGGACACAGGGCCCTTCGCCTGCTCTCAACGCCCCAGAGAGCTTGCGGGTGCTGTGCCTGGTGTGGGCAGCGGCATGGAGGCAGGGGCCCTGGGGTGCACACGGTTTGGGCCGGGGGCTGTGCCAGCTGGAGCTGGGGGGCTCCCGGAGCTCAGCAGTGCTTTCTGCAGTAGCCACCAGGTGGCAACGACACTGTTGGGTTGGCCGCTGGCCCTGGGAGGTCGGGCTGGGGGGCCGGGGCAGTCCCCCAGCTAAGCTGGGGCAAGGCTCAGTGTACTGTGATACTGAAGGGAAACTGCTTTTCAACTCCTGTTTTTTCTCTTAATCTGGGTAATACATAACCAAAATAAACGTACTGAGGAAAAACCAAACCAACCAAAAGGGCTGTTTTTGTCTTGGTGCATGCAGCTCACCTGTGGTGGGTGGCCAGTGTTGCCCTGGGGTGGCTGGGACCTCCTCCCCTATCTGCAGCCCCCCTTTGGGGCAGGACTCCTGGGAAAGGGGAGTTAGGCCTGGGGCACCCAGTCCCATGCAGTCATGGGGGGGGAAAGAGGGCTGGAGGCAGCCAGGACAGGCCCCTGCAGCCTTCTGTTGGCATTTGGGTTGCAGCCCAGCCTGCAGCCAGTGCTGGATGTCCAGCCTGGGGGCTTCCCTCAGTCCCTTGCTGGCAAACCTGCAGCGCTCTGCCCCGCTCAGGCCCCAGCGTACTGCCCGGGCTGAGGTGTTGAGCAACGTCTGGGCTTTGCTCGCCTCTTCCCGGCAGTGGTTTCCCGCACTCTGGCATGAGCCAGGGGGATTAGCATGCTGCTAATCTCACTGTGTGGCTGGGAGGGAGGAATGGGTCAGAGCTGGGGCTGGGCGCCTGTTGCTGCCAGGCAAGACCATTCTGGGCAAGGCGCTTGGAGTAGCGATGCACGGGGGAATTAGAGAAATAATCTGTCGCTGTTGATCCCAGAGGCGGGAATTTGCAGTGTCGTGCCAGGCCCCAGGCGTGGAAGAGGGGGAGAGCCGGGCCAGCGGACGTGTGAGCAGAGCTCCCGGCTGGAATGCACCAGCTCAGCAAGGGATTGTCCTCGCTGGGCCAGGCAGGCGCTGTGCCGTGAGCCTGGTGCCTGTGACAGCTGCCCAGGCCATGGCGGCAGCAGACAGCTCCTCAGCCGCCCTCCGGCGTCGCGACCTGTGCAGCCGAGGCATCCGCCTGGCTGGGAAGATGCGCTCGGATGTCATCGACCTCCTGGACACCTACGTAAGTTTGCCCTGCTCCTTACGGCTGCCTGTGGGGCTGGGAGCACCGGTGGGGTGGCCACCACTACTGGGGTCCCAGGGGCTCCTGGCAGCTCTGCTGGGCATGAGGGATCTGGCCCACGGTAGAGATGGGAGATGAAATGCTGCCGGTATCTGGGCGTTGGTGTGCTGCTGGCTAATGCTTGGGCAAACCTCAAGCACCTGGCCTTGCACTGCCCCGAATGCCTCCTGGCCAGCGCCGAAGCTGAATCGGGGCCCCCTGGAGCCCGTGCTGATGGGGGTCCCCCTGTTTCTCCTGCCACTGCTGATCCCCAACTGCTGTCACCATTGCAGGTGGAGCGACAGGGCTTGGATGCCTCAGCCAGCGTGGCGGTGGTGGAGGGGGTGCCAGTGGCAGCAGTGGAGCGCTGGGACGAGCAGACGGGGACCCAGCGGCTGCTGGAGAACCTGGCGGCGTACCGGGCGTTCCGGGCCCTGCTGGCCCAGATGCTGGAGGAGCAGCGGGAGCAGCTGGGTGAGGCTGACGCTGCCCTGGGCCGGGCACTGGCAGCCGTCCTGCTCCAGGTCTCAGCCTTCGCCTACCACCTTGAGGAGCTGCTGCGGCTGGAGAGCCGCGGGCTCCCCAGCGAGGAGGGAGCTGGGCCCCCCCCACCCTCCCACCTCGGCCTCTTCGAGAGGAAGCTGTGGGGCCTGGGGGTGCTGCGGGAGCTGGCCCAGTGGGCTGTCAGGTCTGCACGGGACCTGCGGCAGCTCACTAAGCCCAGCCCAGGCAGCAGCTTGGCCCCCAGCCCAGCTGAGAGCCCTTGAAGGCAGGCACGGGGTGGGGGGCTTGGCCCCTGCTGGGGCATAGCAGGGGACTCCTTGCCCACCCCTGCGGAGGGCTGCTGACAGCAAAGGGGGTTGTTCATGGAGGGGTGCGGGCAGGAGGGACCACGTCATTAACCCCTGGGTCCCCCATGCTTTTGGTGCCACCACTCCCTGTGGGACCCTTTCCCTGTGGGGAAACTGAGGCACGGGCCGCACTCCGCCCCAGAGGGAGCGGGGATCCCCAGGCAGGGCGAGCCTCAGGGGTTGCTCAGGCTCTGCCTGCTGTGGTGTTGGAATTATCCCCCAGGAAGCAGCTTTGCTGCTCACCCTGGGGCCCAGAGGCCGTGACCCTTAGCAAGCTGCAGTGGTGCTGGGCTTTTCTTTGAAATTAGATCGCTGCCCGGCTTGCCATGGCCAGGTGCCACCTCTGGCGGACAGAAGCTGTCTCAGGACTCTCGCAGAGGCAAGGCAGGAGCAAAGGGACAGAAAACTATGGCCTGGTAATAGGAGTCTTGGGACCTGCCCCCCAGCTGCAAGATGCAAGGCTTTGCCACCTTCACGTGGATGCTTTTCTCCCACCCAGCTCGCATTTTCTGCGCATTGAATTTGTGCTCTAACTGCTTGGGGGCTTTTTCAGGAGGGGGGTGTGTGGGGGTGTGATCAGGATGGTATTTCTTAACCACTTGGACAAGGTAACAGAGAGGATCTTTTAACTGAAGGCTGTGATTCAGAAGACCCTCCATAAGGAGGTTTTTGCCTCCAGGGGTTATTTTGGGACTGGAAACGGCACGGAGGATTAAACAGCCCCAACCACATCGCTCACCATGTGAAGGGGAATGCCACGAGGTTTCACAGCTCCCCAGGCCGTGGTTTTCTTGCTGAGTGGATGTGATGGCTGATGGCTGCCGAGCGAATAAAAGGGCTGAGAGATGTACCAGGATGACGTGACTTCTTGGGGGAGGTGGGACAGTGGGGTTCAACCTCACTGGAGAGCCTGGGCTATCCCGTTCTTACCCCAGGGAAGGGTCGGTCCCAGTGGGGTGGGAGGTTTGGAGGGGGATGGGACCCGCTGGGAGGCCATGGGGAAGATGAAGGAACTGGGGTTGGAGGAGATGGAGGTGGCGGGAGGATGAGGAGGAGGTGGGGGGTGTCGCTGAGGTTGTGCCTTGTCCTGGTGTGGCCCTGCCTTCCTCCCTGACCTGCGAGAGGGAAGGCACACTTGGGGGCATGGGGTGGGGAGGAGGCTGGGGACGTGCCCGGCTGGCCCCGCGCAAAGTGGCTTTGTCCCGGTGGGTGGTGATGGCACCGGGCACAGCGCCTGCCCCAGCACCAGCAGCATCTGCACAGGCATGTGGGGGTCTGGGTGCTGCGGGAGGACAAAGGGCTGCACAGAGGCAGGGCCCCCTGCGCCCATCCTGCCCACCCGCCCAGGCACATTGGGGCAAGCGGGTCCGCAGGGGTTGGAGCTGCCCCACAGGGATGGGGTGAGGGTGGCTTGGTGGTGCCCATTTTTTTTTTGTGGGTGACGCCCAGGAGGAAGAATGTGGACCTTTTTCATCACCATTTACTGCCTGACCTCAGCTTTGCAGCTCAGACCGGATTATTTGCAATGTTTCTGCTTCCCTCCACTTCAGAATAACAACTTCTGGCCTTTATTTTTTTCAGGATTAGTCAAAGTGAGTCCCTTTCCCAGCAAGTACTTTTCTCTCCCAGTCTTGTCTGCTTTGTGCACTTGAAGCCATCTTGGTTTTCTCCCCTTGCGCCCTCATGCTCAGCAGTGGCCAGGCGCTCGCATCCTCGCCCATCCACTGTCACTCACCTTCCCAAAGGCGGGTACGTACATCTCAAACACCGCACGTCCGTCTCTGAACGTCACGACACAAGCAGGCGGGAACAGACCCCTTTTCTCCCACCACAGTAGCCTGGATGTGAGGTGACCTTCACATCCCCGGGGAGCCGGCCATGGCCCTGGCATGGGTCCGTGCAACTCGATCCTTCCAGATTAGCTGTTGGTGGTGCTGCGAGTTGAGCTTGGCCTGCTGCAATTGCACTTGGGAGTTGAAGCAGCAATGGGGATTGAAGGTGGACAATGATGTTGCTCCAGGGGCTTCCTTGGGCTGTGCCCAGCAGCGTGAATCGCCACTTTTGCAACCTTCCTTTTTCCTTCCTTGCTACCTTGCCAGCAGTGCTGGGTGCGTCTGTGTTTGCAAAGCACCCGCGATGCTTTGAAATGGTCACTGTAACCAGAAACAATGTAAAAAAGCAAACCGTAATCCAAACCTCCATGGTCTGGCTGAGCAAGAGGCTCCAGGTCTCCAGCTGTCCCTGCCAGCAAGCCCCTACCATGCAGTAGACACGTGGTGACGTCTGAGCCTGCTGGGTTTTAATGCTATTTTTCAGCTGCAACCCTGAAGGGAATCACTAGTAAACTGATTTGGCAAGGACAGGGGCATCCAACAGCCAAGCTCTCTTGCTGCTAGGAGGCCCTTAGGACTTGCATTGCCATAGGCTGAAGTTAAGTTCATGGGGGTGACTGAAGCTGTTGATTCTGGAGACAGAAATGAAGAGCTTGAGTGGAGTGATACAAGATGTTTTTTTCTGAACACAATGGTCTTGCTATTTCTTTACCCAATTATTTGCTGACTGATAGTAGGTAAGAGTTCTGTACGCTGCACAATGTATAAGACACCAAAGAAAAAACTGCTTTCAGATGGCCTTCCAGTGTCTGGAGAACTGCGTCATTAATGTAGACATAGATAATAGAGGCACTAATGAGCATTCTTTAGGATAAGATGTATCAAAACATGTAGAAGATCACACCACACAGAATCAGCCGAGAAGGGTCAGACAGCAGACACATGAGGAAGACTATGGAAGACCACCAGAGACCTGGAATATGCCTGCGTGAGGGGCATTTGCATATGATAATGAGTTAATTAACATGCAAAACTTTTATCAGAAATCTAATTAATATGTATATAGAACCTGTATATAAACTATGCAATTAACCTGATCAGGCGCACACAATAGAAGGAGAAATCCCCTGTGTGTCCAGCGCTGCAATAGAGGATACCTGCTTAATAGTCTTCCGACTACTGAGTCCTGATTTTGGCTTTTCACGGCATCAGGAGGACAGTCGTGCCCCATGGCTAATGCTGCTGAGGACCCTGAATGGCCTCCTGCAAACTAAAAACCCACCAAAAGCTGTCTGAGATTGTGCTTTGGGGAGAGAAAAAGGATTTGCAGTGCTGGTGGGAATGGGGAAGGGGGAGGTGAGCTGCTCTCCCAAGTTTTGTAAGGGAAGGAGCCACCAAAACCAACCCATGGATGTGTTTAATTTCAAAAAATAAATGTTTGGGCTTAACGCATGGTTGGGTTGGGCACACTTTGTGGGGTTGGAAAGGTTTTAAGCTGACCAAGGCTGCTCCCTGACCTCAGGCATGCCTGTATGGGGGTGCTGGCATCAGCGCTGGGTGCTGGGAGAGAATAAATTCACCCCTTGCCCACTGTGCACCAGAGGCAGGTGGGGATCATCTGTGCCAGTCCCACTGGCTCACCTGTCCCCTTGCACCATCCCCTGCCAGCATTGCAGCGCTGGCTCCTGACTTTTTGATCCTGAGCCAGGGTTGGGGGGGAATGTTCACCAATGCTTTCCTTTTTAATAGCAGGAAAACCTTTTGCTCCTGCCTGAGTCAGCAGAAAAGATTTCCCCGGGCTTCCCTGTCATGGCCTTGGCTGCACTCGTCTGCCCCAAAGGAGCAGGTGAAAACCCAGAGGAGCAGCTCTCTGCTGCCATGCTGCCTTCCTGGGAAGGGCCAGGAGCCCTCC
The DNA here is from genome assembly GCF_900496995.4 of Aquila chrysaetos chrysaetos. Lineage (NCBI taxonomy): Eukaryota > Metazoa > Chordata > Aves > Accipitriformes > Accipitridae > Aquila > Aquila chrysaetos. The sequence goes on from NC_044019.1 coordinate 30,558,097, forward strand.
CTTCTTGCAGGAAAACACACTTTGAGCATGGCCCTGTGTGTCTCCAAGGGCAAGCTGGAAGAAGGGGAGATTTGCTTGAACTTCTGCAGTTCACCTTCTCCTCTCACCATGGCACTCGCCAGCTGGCATCACTGCAGCTAGTCCCCACCTGTTTCTCCCCCCCCCCCTTTTTTTTTCCTCTCTTCAGATCTTGCCTAATGGTTTCTCACCCCGGACGCTCAGCAGGCTGGGCAGTGCCTGGGAAACAGATTTGTCAGGAGAGGAGCTGCAATGGCCGCCGGGAGCTTGGCAACGTCCTGCAGCAGCACTGGGGGTCCCCGTGTCCTGGGGATGAGTCGCCTTCGGAGCTGGAATGGACCATGGACCATGGACCAGGGGATTTGCTGGTGCTGGGAAACCCGTGTGTGTGGGACACGAATGCGATTTGTATAGCTCTCCCCAAACCAGGCAATGATGGGTATTTTGTTTAATATCAAAGAAAATCAACGTACTGTGTCTGTTGCCAACATCCTGTAGTTCAGGGCTGCCCTGGGATGCTGCTCGTGAGGCTCAGTGGAAGAACAAGCTCAGGATGAACTTTTTTTTGGGCTGTGAGGAAGGGCCAGCACCAGCTGCTCCGGTCCCAGGGAGTCACCATAAAGCAGAGGGGCCCCTGTCGCACCGCCAGCAGGAGCACATGGGTTTTGGTTGCACTGGTTTCAGTTTGCACAGCAAAGCCACTGGGCCACCAAGGCATGCATAAATTGGAGGAGCATCCTGAAGGATTTGCAGCCTCATGCCAGGCTGAAGCTGCATGAAATCTCCCCAGAAATCACTTCCCAGGGAAACTAAACTGTGGCAGGCAGCTGGGAGAGCTGGGGTACGGGAGCTGGGGTTATAGCCAAGGTGCCCCTCAAGGCACGTGGCGATTTTGGGCTCTGAACCCATTTTTGTGTGTCACAGGCCATGGCCAGGGGCAGCTCACCAGGCCGCTCCCCGCAGGCACTGCAGCCTGGGGAAGGGGATGGTCGAAGCTCTTGGACCATGTTTCTCTGTCATGGTGCCTGGAGCGGCATGCGACCCCCCAGCACCCTGATTCCCATTGCTGGTGGGCTTGGGGCCAGGGTGGTGCACAGGGATGGGCGCACACCAGGATGTCCCTGTAGCGCCTGGGCTGCAGTCTCGGTTAGGGGCGTGGGGAGCACTGGGGGTCCTTGGGTGCAGGGTGGGGGTACAGGGACACTGGTGTCTCAGGGGTCCAGGGTACGGGGGCGGGGGGCACTGGGGGGGGTCTCAAGGGTGTAGGGTGGGGGTACAGGGACACTGGGGTGTCAGGGGTGCAGGGTGGGCGTGCGGGGGGCACCGGGGGTCCTGGGGTGGGGTACGGGGTCCGCGGGGTGCGCAGGACAGAGCCGCGTCTCCTCCCCCCCCCCCCGCCGGCAATGGTTTCTCCCGGCCGCGCCCCCCCCGGCGGGAGGCTCGGTGCCGTCAGGGGCGGGGCGGCCCCGCCCCTGCGCGCTCGTGGGGCGGGCGGGGCGGGGCGGGGCGGAGCCGCCTCCCGCCTCCCGCCGCCGCCCGGGGAGCGGCGCTGCGGTCCGCCGCGGCGCTGAGGGGCGGCCTCGCCTCCGCGCCCGCTCGGCGGCCCAGCCCCGGGGCGGGGGCGGGCAGAGCCCTGCGCCGCGCCGAGCATGCGAGTGCCGGCGGGGCGGGCTGCAGCGGCCGCGGGGCGGGCTGCAGCGGTCGCGGGGCGTCTGCGGCGGCCAGCCGGAGCCGGGGGAGGCGGCGGGCCGGGGCCGGCCGCGGCGGCGGCGGAGCAGCCATGCTGCTGGCCTCGGCCGTGGTGGTGTGGGAATGGCTGAACGAGCACGGGCGGTGGCGGCCCTACAGCCCGGCCGTCAGCCACCACATCGAGGCGGTGGCCCGCGCCGGGCCGCGGGCGGGCGGCAGCGTAGTGCTGGGCCAGGCCGACAGCCGCCTGGCGCCCTACATCATCGACCTGCAGTCCATGCACCAGTTCCGCCAGGACACCGGTGAGTCAGCCCGGGGGGGAGCCGCCGGGCGGCCGACCCCCCTCCCTCCCCTCCTGCCCCGGCGGTGTCCTGCCCTGCCCGGCCTGGCTGGGCCCTGCACCGGACTCCCCGGGCTGCGATTGCGTCGCTCGGCGCCGTGCAGCGCTGCCCGCTCCCCCGCTGCCCGAGGCTCCCCGGCCTGGCACTGCACAGTGCCCTCTGCTCCGGGTCGCCTCGCACCGCGCTGCGCCTTCCAGCGCCGCCCAGCCGTGCCTGGTCTCACACCGCTTGCGCGCTGCCGTGGGCCGCTGCACGGTCCCGGTCGCGGTCCCGGTCCCGGTCCCGGTCCCTCGCTGCACCGCGCTGCAGGGGGTTTGCTGCCGGGCCCCGTGCTGCCCTGCCCGGTCGGGTGCTTTCCTGCCTGACGCGACTGATCCGGATTTGCTGTGTTTCCAGGTCCCTTATTGCGTTGCACCGGTTGGTGTAGAGTTGCACCGTGCAGAGCTTTGCTGCCAGGTCCGGTATTGCACAGCGCTGCCTGACCTGGAATTGCATTGCACGGTGTTGCACAATGCTGTGCTGCCGGGTCCCATGCTGCATTGCACTGCCTGATCTGGAGCTGGATTGTACCGTGCTGCCTTCCCCAGGCCCATATTGCATTGTGCTGCCTTGCCCCGCGTTACGTCCTGTCACCCGCCCTACCTTCGTGTTGCTGGCTGTACTGTACTGTGCTGTGCTACTGGGCACTGTGCTGCGTTATACTGCCTGATCCTGGATTACATTGCCTGGTCCCATACTGCATCTAGATTTGCCTTGCACCACCCTGCTCTGCCTGCCCTGGAATTGCACAGCTCTGCTCCTCGGTGCATGGTCCCGTGCTGCTGCCCAGCCCTGCCCGCTGCTGCCCAAGCCCACGCTTCCCCGGGTTGCCTGCTGCCAGCTTGCATTATGCCATTCCACTTGGTCCCCAGGTGGTTGCCATGTCCCATGCTGGCTGGCCCTGCTTGCACGTTCCTGGTCCCTTATGGGGTTGTGCTGCCTGGCCTCCTCCCTGCTGCACCTCCCTGGGCCCTGTTGCATGCTATGGCATTTTCATCCCCTGGACTGCAGTCCCTTCGTTGTGCAGAGCCCGTCCCCTGCAGACCCTTCCCAGGGCCCTGCCTCACCATGCCCAGCTCCCTCTGTGCTACCTCTGAGTCACCATCAACCCCAAAGGCCCTGTGCTGTACAGTGCTTGGGGGCCAAATCCTGCCCTGGGTCACAGCAGCCCATAGGGTTGCCCCGGGTTGGGGCACAGGCAGGTGGGGGCATGCTCAGGGAAGACACAAGCAGGTGGGGAAGTCCCCAGGGTGGTGGGTTGGACAGGTAAAGGGGGTATTCAGGGGTCAGGGGGCAACAAGCAGGCATGGAGGTCACCGGGGTGGTGGGGGTGTGGAGGGATTCCCAAGGTGGTGGGGCACATATGGCCCTGAGGGTTTCTGGGATGTGGGGGACAGTCACCTGTCGGGGAGAGGTTGGCACAGGGGATTTGTGCCCCCCCCAACCACCCCCCTGATGGCCATGGGAAGGGGACCAGCTAATGTCCCTTGTCCCTGGGACAGGTGGTGCTGGGTGCAGTGGGGTGCTGGACACCCTCCTTTGTCCTCCTTCCCCCAGCAGCCCTGGGGGCTGGCAGGGACCCTCCCCTGCCCGGGGGTGTGGGGACAAGGGACCTCTGCAGCCAGGCTGGGGGCCAGCCTCTGAGGCCTATTGTCAACTGGGGAGGAGGCCTGAAAGGGGGATTGTTCTGTCTCTCCCTGGGTTGCTGGGGATGTTGGTATTTTGGGTCATTAAACAGCTCTGATTTGGGGGGGTCGTGACCCTGGCAGGCCCTGAATAGCTATTGTCCCTTTTCTTCCCTTGCTGAATGGGAGGCCGTCTGGCCACGCTGGGGCTGGGCTGGGGGGATGCACGGCATTCCCACACCGACACCCGGGGACCGCCAGATGCCGCATGCAACCGCTGCTGCTCTCCCCACCTCACACCGGATTAGGATAAATCACTGCCCCACTCTCCTCTGGCCCTGCTTTGTGCCGCCAGTGCCGGCAGCTTTTCTCCCCTGGGTAACCCTTCGCAGGACTGGGACGGGTGGCCTGGCTTGCCTGGGGTGCAGCTGCACCCCATTCTCCATAGCAGGGTGCTTGATGTGCACCTGTCATTAGTGCTAATAAATAGCTTTTCCTTTTTAGCCCACTTTTTCGTGGGAAGTGGTCCTGTGTGGGGCTGTGTGGGTCCACAGTGGCGGCTGCTCCCAGCGGAGAGGTGGGGGTGAAAAGGACTGAAATTCTTGCAGGCTTTGCAAGACACTTGGTGAAAAGCCGAAGAAGCAGGCTTATTATTTCTTCTCTTTGAGCTTTCTAGTTCCTACCGCTGGCAGCGGGGCTGAGCCTTGGGGTTTTGCAGAAGAGCATGGAGGCAGCAGTGATCGTGAGCTCATCCCACCTATTAACCAGCTCTGGGTGCTAGTAGCATGCTCAGGGATGGGACCCCAAGGCTGAGCCTGGCCACGTTCAGCATGCCCTGCTGTGCTGTGAAACATCCCAAAGAGGAAGGCTTTCTCTTCATTGTAGGAGTCTCCAAAATTTGTGTCCATGCTTTGAATGCATCCTAGTCAACTGGGAGCAGTAGAAAAGGAAACACCTAGCAAAAATAAGGATGCAACCCACAAAGCCTTCGTGCTTTGCGCTCGTGTCCCTCTCTTAATGCTCACTGATGGGGGAGCAGGAGCTGGGCACAGGGCCCTGCTCAAACTCCTTTGCTCGGTCTCGCGGGGATTTTCGCTGTGCCACAGGCTGGGTTCTTGTCGCGGGCTGGTTTGGCAGCTGCAGATGGTGGGGTTGGTGCGAGCCCTGCTCCCCTACACATGTGGGTGCCTGCACATGTCACCACTGCGGGGTTCAGAGCTGCCCCTTAAATCTTTTATTCCACCATCCCAGAGCTGAGAGGGAGACAGGGCCATGGCAGGCACTGCAGAAGTCCGGTGCCTACATGCCTGGTTTCATCAGACTCCCATGGGACGTCCCTGGGAGCAGGTTGGAGTGGCCAAGCTTGTGGTTCTGTGTTTCCCCATCAGGGCTGAGCAGCTGCACACTGGGGCTGGGAGGGCGGCCACCACCGTAGACCGATGGGGGTGAAATTTGCCCTTCCCTTACCCCAGACACACTGGGGTTGCACCCCAGTGCTGTGAACGTACAGCCCAGGGGCTGCCTGGCCCTTCGGGTGTGCCGGTGGCAGGGCAGCTTGCAGGCAGCAGCCTGGGGAAACCAAGGTACACCAGTCCCCTGGCAGGGCGGGGACAACAGCTGAGCTGGAAAGCCATCCTGTCCCTGTGCCGAACAGCACTGGTGGGGCAGGTTGGGGTGGTTTCGCTCCCTGCCTGCAGGTGGGTGCTGGCGCCAGGGTCTGACGGCATCTCTCGCCTTCCCTCAGGCACTATCCGCCCTGTCCGGCGCAGCTACTACGACCCGTCGTCGGCGCCGGGCAAGGGAGTCGTGTGGGAGTGGGAGAACGACAGCGGGTCGTGGACGCCCTACGACATGGACGTGGGCATCACCATCCAACGTGCCTATGAGAAACAGCACCCCTGGGTGGACCTGAGCGCCATTGGCTTCTGCTACATCATCGACTTTGCCACCATGGGCCAGATCAACCGGCAGACCCAGCGCAAGCGCCGCGTCCGCCGCCGCCTTGACATGGTCTACCCATTGGTCTCGGGCACTCTGCCCAAGTCACAGTCCTGGCCAGCCAGCCCTGGGGCAGCGGCGGCCCCCCCGGTCCCTGCCTGCGCCTGTCCCCAGTGCCTCCTGGTCATGAGCGTCAAAGCCACCGCGTCAGCCACTGGCCCTGGCACCGCCACCCTGCAGCCCCGCAAAGCCCCCCCCAGCACCACCCGCTGTCCCCAAAGCCCCAGCGCCGGCCCCAGGGGCCAAGATACCTGACGGTATGGCCACGGTGCGTGGCTCGCTGAAGCCACTGGCAGCCCAAGGGGGCCGGCGGCAGGCAGCCAGCACACCCACCTTGAGCTCAGCCAGCTCCGCCGCCAGCCCCCCTGGCACAGGCAGTGGCAAGGCATCCCATCCTGGCCTCAGCACCCTGAACCGCAGCCACCTCCAGCGCCTGGCCATTGCCCAGTCCCGGGTGCTCATTGCCTCTGGGTGAGTCCCACCGCGTGTGAGTGAGAGGGTAGTTTGGGGGAGAACAGGGGCAGCGTGATTTTTTTTCTCCTCCCCAGGGCACAGAGGGGCTGCAGGCCAGTGGGGCTCTCCACTGCAGGGGTGCTATCACCCCTGAGCCTGGTGGGAGATGGACCTCGGCGGTCCCCAACCTCCTGCGGGCAGAGGGCTCTGCTGGGCCCCTCGCCTTCCCCACGGGTGCCTGGGGACTGGAGCAGGGATGGGGTGGCTCCTGCATCTCAATGAGGAGGCTGAGGCTGCTCTTTCTCTTGGTGGCAGGGGATGGGTGGGGGACTGCAAAAGGGCCAAAGAAAAGCCATTCAAGACCCATTAGAAGGGGTCCCTCCAGACCCCCACCCTCCAAAGACACTTTTTTTTCGAGGGGGTGGGCATTCAATGAGCCTGTTTCTCCCCTTTGTCTGGCTCTGCCATCAGCCTTCTGTCGCAGCCTGGCCCCTTTCCTCTCCTGCTCCATCCTCCCCCTTCCCTCCACTCCTGACCCGCCGGGAAACTTTCCCATGGAAGAGAGCCCCAAGGGGAGGCGGGGGGGAAAGAGCTGCGGCAGCGACGTGGCTGTAGGAGAAAAGAGGAAAAAAAAAAAAAAAAAAAAAAACCAACAGACTGGCCCGGGGAGTGGTGACAAAAAGGGGCCATGAATGGAGACGCAGGCGGGGTTTCTAAAGAGTGAGAGAAAAGGCGGCGGTGGGGCAGGGGGGAGCACATCGCCCTGTTGGGGGATTCTCTATTTCCAGCCAGGGCCCGTGCAGTTGCTCAGGCAACTATTGTCTGGCCCCTGCTGGCCCCTGGGGGCTGCAGGGACTTGGGTGCCTGCCGTTAGCCCTGATGTGGTCTCTGCTGGCTCCTCACAGGGTCCCCACTGTCCCCGTGAAGAACCTCACCGGCTCCAGCCCTGTCAACCCAGCACTGGCAGGTGAGGATGGGGCTGCAGTGGGGTGGCCGGTGCCCACAGGTGCTGGCCTCCCCAGGGGGGAGTCAGCCCCAGTGGGGTGTTTTTTGTGGAAATATCTGGGGTTTGGGGTGATGCTGGTTCCTCAGTGCCATTTCAAACCCCCTTGCCCAGGGATCACAGGGATCCTAATGAGTGCAGCCGGGCTGCCCGTCTGCCTGACACGGCCCCCCAAGCTGGTGCTGCACCCCCCGCCTGTCAGCAAAAGTGAGATCCAGTCCATTCCCGGCATCTCCCACACCTGCCGCAAGACCACCAAGAAACAGGCCAAGAAGGGTGAGAGGCACTTTGCCACTTGGCCCCTGTTCCTGTCCCCCCTTCCCTACCTGGTTCCCCTGCCCCTCCCACTGCCCCCAGCAGTGGTTTTCCCCCATGCTGCCCTCCGGCCCCTCTGACTGTTGCTCCCCTGCAGGTAAAACCCCGGAGGAGGTACTGAAAAAATACCTGCAGAAGGTGCGGCATCCGCCGGATGAGGTGCGAGCAGCGGGGGTCATGCTGGGGTGTCCCTGGGGTGCTTTGCTCTGGGAGGAGTGACTGGGGACGCAAGCGATGCCCCCATGCTGCGCAGGGGTCTCCCACTGCCCCTCATGGCTCTGCCCTGTCCCTGTCCCACTCCAAAGAGGGGCTGTGTGCTGCATGCACGTGTTGGCCAGCCCCTCTGGTGGCCCAGGGTGACGGCACGGCACCAGAGGTGGGTGCTGGTCCCTGGGTAAGAGCAGGGCAGCTCATCAGCCCCGCGTCCTCGGCAAGGCTCTGGCTGCATCCATCCACCTGATCCCTCTCCTCTCCTTCCGTGCAGGACTGCACCATCTGCATGGAGCGCCTCTCTGCACCCTCTGGCTACAAGGGGCCGCAGCCGGCTGTCAAGCCCGACCTGGTGGGGAAGCTGGTGAAATGCGGCCACGTCTTCCACCTCCACTGCCTGGTCGCCATGTACAACAACGGCAACAAGGTGCAAGGCTGCAGCCCCAGGCAATGCCCAAACCCCCAGCTTTGTGACCTGTGCTGAGCTCCACCAGCCCTCAGTGGGATGGTGCTTGAGTCCTGCTGCCCCAGAGGGCTCTGACCTCCCTGCCCTGATGGAGAGTTTAATTTTTATCAGCAGCCAGCATTTTGGGACTGCTAAATCAGAAACCAGGGTTGTGTGGGTATTTTTTCCCCCACTGTGCCCTGTTTTATGTCCTTGCTTTCCTTCCCAGGATTAGTGGCAGTGAACTTTGATCTCTCCATGTTTGAGCAGAGCTACCTGGCACCTGGCCTGGGCAGTGCTTTTCCAGCCATAGGTGGGCTTTCCTGAGCTCCCTGCAAATGGCCCTTGTGCTTGACATTCCCAGGAAAATGCGTTTCACATTGCTTGGGGTTTTTTAATATTTATTATCTTTCCCTCTTTGAAAAACAAAACAAAACAGAGGTAGGGAAAGTAGCGAGGACTGTAAAAGTGATGAGGAAGAGAAATGCAGACCTCAGGTTTTTGGTTAAAATTGGGTTGCAGTAGCAAATTCTCCCAGCCCTACCCCCTGCTTCCTGAGTGTTTTTTAAATGACTGTTTTCATGATGAAAACAGTGTTTGCTGCCACTCAGGGATGAAATGCCCGGGCTGGCTCAGTGCTGAGGGATACTGGTTTCATTATGTTCCCCTCTTTTCCTTCCTTCAGGATGGGAGCCTGCAGTGTCCCACCTGCAAAACCATCTATGGGGTGAAGACAGGGACACAGCCCCCAGGGAAGATGGAGTATCACATCATCCCTCACGCGCTGCCTGGCCACTCTGACTGCAAAACCATCCGCATCATCTACAACATCCCCCCGGGGGTGCAGGTGTGGCCCGGCCCTATGACCAGGGGGGTACATGAGTGGTCCCCTGTGGGGGCTGGTCGCCCTTGTCACTGCTGCATCACCCCCATGTCATGCTACAGCTCATGCCTTGACTCGGCACTCTGGCTTCAACTATGTCTCGGGAGCTGCGTGTCTGTAAGGATGTTGTGGAAAGTCTTGGGTACATCTGCATGAAAGTGTTGGCCCCGTCTGCTTGGTGGCAGGGGGGTGATGGTGGTGTTTAGGGCCACTGTGCTGGAGCATGGCTGCCCAGCAGCAGGCAGCTCTGCATCCACTGAGGTTGGGGGATTACCTTGTGCCCAGAGCATCCTACTGAGCTCCAAAACAGTTTTGTTCCTCTCCCACTCCACACACTGCAGGGACCGGAGCATCCAAACCCTGGGAAGAGCTTCACTGCCCGTGGCTTCCCCCGGCACTGCTACCTGCCGGACAGCGAGAAGGGCAGAAAGGTGAGGGGCTCACTTGGGCGGCTTGAGTTGGCCAAGGCATGCGCAAGGGCATATCGAGGCGGGAGAGGGAGCGAGCAACTATTTGGAGCATGGGGAAAAGCAGGCCTTATGCAGGCAAATCTGGGTGGAGGTTTTCCCTGTAGCCCATCCAGCATGCTCTGCAGGAGCCCAGCGATGTTCCCATGCACTGCCGGAGCTCTGCAGCCTGGTCCTGCTGTTTTGGTTGGGGTAGGATCCCATGTTGGCATCCCAAGCTGCCTGGAGGGCTTGGCTGTGGGTTGCCCACATTGCTGGGGTGTACCAGGATGATCAGACATGCCCTGAGCAGAAGTGGGTGCTTCCACCCCTGTGTTTGCCTTGCTGCCTGCCCCATCTCTCCCCTCCATAGGTACTGAAGTTGCTGCTGGTAGCCTGGGACCGGCGCTTGATCTTTGCCATCGGGACCTCCAGCACCACAGGTGAGTCGGACACGGTAATCTGGAATGAGATCCACCACAAGACGGAGTTCGGCTCCAACCTCACCGGCCACGGCTACCCGGACATCAACTACCTGGACAATGTCCTGGCTGAGCTTGCGGCCCAGGGCATCACGGAGGAGAGCCTGGCGCAGGAGAAAGACTGAGACTGCGGCAGGAAGGCAAGGGAAGGGGTGCCCGTGCTGCCCCCCACCAAGGATAAAGCTGCTGGAGAAACCCGCCTGGGGGCTTTGCAGGGGGCACTGGGAGCCCTGTGCTCCCAGTGGCACCCGCCCAGTGGGAACATCCCCAGGCTGGCCGGGAATGTGGGAGAAGGTCCTTTTGGCCATCCCCGTCACTCCCGCGGGGAGGGAGCCTTGCCCCTGCAGAGCCACGGGGCTTCACCCTGGCCTGGCCGTTCCTTCCAGCCGGTGTCCTGTCCCTGCTGCCGCCGTGCAGAGAGCTTGGGGCGCGCCAGGCTGCCCTCCCTCCTCATCCATCGGACGGTCCCAGCCTGGCCCGATGCCCCTGACAACCACCTGGGGCTGGGACCCGGCCTGGGGTGGGAGTGGAGGCCATGGGAGTCCCCCTCGCTCCGCCTCGTCCCTCAGCCATCTGTTTGTTTGTCCTGTCCGGTACCTCCCCACTGGTCTCCTGTGTCCACGGAGGTTGGGGGGGCCCTGGTCTGCCTCTGCCAGCCCCCCAGCCCCGTGCCCCCTTCTCCTCTTGGCTGTGTCTGAGCTGTGCCCTGCAGGGTCCCCTTGCCTGAGCTGCCTCCCCTCCCAGTGGCAGGGAGGGGCCGGTGAGTGGTAGGAAGTGGGTGGGGAGGCCTGGCCTGTTCCCCACCCCCTCTGTAGTGGGTTCCTTGAACTGTTCGTATGGGGGCATCCCCGCGTTGAATTTTTATATACCTCGTGTTTTGGGGTTTTGTCCTGTATATGTACATACAGGTGGTGGCATTTTGGAAGGTGGCCTGGGGGCTGGGAGAATGCGATGCTGTGGCTGGCCTGGGGGGCTGAGCCTGGTGGTACTGGGGGGGGGGGGGGGGCAGGATGGGGGGCAGCACTGCTCCCCTACTGCGGGGACACCCTGCCCTGAAGGACATCAGTGCCCCACGGTAGCGCTGTCACCTGTGGGTCCCGATGCAGGTGTGGGTGGGAACTGCTCCCCTTTCTGCTGGGTCCCAGCACCATCCCCAGAGTCCTTGGGGAGGTCTTTGGGGGCCGGGGGGGGGGAGACAGCTGGCTGGCAGTGAGTTGGCATGGTGGTTTTGGGCTGGGGCCAGGGGTGTTGGCATGAGAGGGGAGTGTGGGTGGTGGTGGGGGAGTTGCATGGCATCTTGGGGTCCCCACCAGCCCCCAGGGGACTTCATAGGGCCTCCCAGAACCACCTGTGACAGGGTGCTGGAGAGATCCCCACAGCTTTGTGGGCTGCCCTGGGGGCACTCTCCCCATTGATGGGGGCTGTTTGCAGCTCATGCCCCTGTCCCACGATACCCCCAGGGTTGGAGAGCGGAGAGGGGGGCAGCACCCACCACTGCCCAGGCTGCCCCCAGGCCTGCACTGTTGCTCCTTGGGGGTTTGGGGCCTCCTAGCCCATTTTTGTTGCATTCCCCTCCTGGTTTTCCTGGGGGGGGGTCACCTCACCCTTTGTCCCAGGGGACAGTGGTGTGGGAGGGGGACCCGTCCTGCTGTGCATCGTTCTGTTGTTGTTGCTGTTTTTCCTCTCCCCAGCCTGGTGGATGTGTTGCCCCCAGCCAGCCACCCCGCAGCGGGGAGGTCGGGGGGGGGGGTGTCAATAAAGCGGATGGCAGGGGATGCTCGCTGTCCCTGCACGGCCTGGCCTCTCTGTTGTCTTCTGTCCGTCGTCTGTGTGACCAGGCGAGCGAGGGTGCACTGTGGGGAGGGCCAGGCACCCCTCATCCCCCTGATGCCCCTTTGCAGCAGTCTGTCCCCAACTATCCTTAGCATGGGATGTTATTTTCTACCTCAAGGGAGAAAACCTCTTTCCCCAGGAAAACCCCCTTTTTAGGTGGCTCTGCAGCCAGGGGAGCTGCAGCAGTGTGATTTCTCCTCCACCGGAGCCCTGGGCTTCCCCCACTGCAGAAAAACCCTGGCTGGAGCTATGCAAAACCCTCCTGTAATTTGGGGGAGGAAGGGGGAGGGGGTCCCCCACCCTCCCTGGGTGCCGGCCTGATGGCTCTTAATGTGACACTCTTTTCACAACGTGAGTGTTTTTTTTTTCTTTTTTAATGCTGTGTTGCCTACGCAATTAGTTGCTGGCTGAAATAAAACTGATCCGTGCCTCTGCATGCGTGTGTATATCTATCCTGATAGATATACATGGAGGCAGGGGTTGCCCTCTAGTTGCAGTGGGCAGAAATTGGTGGCTAACCCCACGCACGTCTCCACAGGGCTCCTCCGCTCCCTCTTTTCCCGCGAGGTGAAGCATTGCTAATGCTGTCTGTGCTGGCCTTGCGTGCCTCCAGTAGCTGGGGGTCTCTTTGGGCTTGGAGGGCTGGGGGTCTTTTCCCAGGAGTCAGGCCCCAGCATGCATCCTTACCCAATGTTTTTAGAAGTAGCAAGTCCCTGCTGTGGAGGCCTTGAGTCCTGCTGGTGTTCCTGTGTGGCAGGGGAGAGTAGGGGGGTTAAACCACGACACACAGCTTCCCCTGGCTTTCTGGGGCCAGCCTGGAGGGGGAAGAAGATGGCTCTGCTCAGGGTTTCCTTCTCCTTGGGCACCCTGGTGTCCCCAGTGGCTTGTTGAAGGGCCCTGCCTCCCCTTTTTTGGTTTTGGAGCAGGGGGGGACGGCTGGGGCATGGCTTGCAGTGGAGGGGAAGCTCGCTTATCTCTGAAGGGGCAGAGCCCCAGGACTGGTTGGAGCGGGGAGATGCAGCTGTTCGAGGTGCAGGGGCTGGCGGAGGGATATGGTGGTGGGTCGTGATGATGAGTTGACCCTGGGACTTGGCCTTTGAGGTCAGCTGGGGAGGGATGTCTGAAAGGCCACGGAGCCCCCAGGTGCTAAAGGCTGGAGCTTGGGGATCTGGTGGAGGGTGAGAGCATGTGTCGTCCTATGGAGAGGTGAGCCTGGGGCCTCCGTGGGGACAGGGACCCTCGGCTCCAGGGGGTGAGGGGCGGGGGGTGCTGCGCAAGCTTTGTCCCTGGAAAGGGGGGTGGGCAGGGGGCTTTGCCTGGGTTTGGGGCACAAGGCCTCACCTGGCAACTGGGGAGGGGGGATGCTTATGCCATCAGCCCCTCCGGCCCTTGCTGGTACCCATTGCCCACACTCAGCACAGTGCTGTCCTCGGAGCTTGCAGCGGCCAGGCTGACCCCTTTGCCCATCGCGCGGTACCCCCTCGCTTTGTACCTCCGGCGGGTGTAGCAGACCATCGCTAGGATGGTGGCCAGCCCCGCCAGGACTGCTGCGGTGACACCAGCCGCCTCGCCCCCCGTCAGCCCCCGGTCCCTCACCATCTCCGCTGCATGCTGGATCTCTTCCGGCCGGGCCAGCCGCCACACTTGGCTCTGCCCATCCTTGACCCAGGTGCTGTCCCCATTCCCGCTGCTCACCAGCACAGTGTCAATGGCTGGCAGGTTGGTGGGAGGTCGGGTGAAGGGTGGCAGGCGGGCGGGTGGCAGCGAGCCCCCTGTGAATATGCCAGCCTGGACGCAGTACTCCACCTGGCAGCTATCGCTGATGAGCGCCAAGTGCTGGCTGAAGCCTGGGGGGCAGCTCTTGGCATGGGGGTCCTCGGCGGTGCCCTGGTGCTGCCCTGCCAAGGGGTTCCCTGCCTGGCAGCTGAAGAAGCCCCCGAAGGGCACTGCATACTGGCCACCCCCCTCATAATCCTGGCTCACGCACACCCTGAGCTCGTCGAAGAGCTTCAGTGGGAAGTACCCCGAGGGGCAGGACTGGGCACCAGTGACGGAGTTGGTACTGTGGGCACTGAACAGCCCCCCAAAGAGGTATCCTGAGTTTGGGGCCACCGGCCCGCTCATGGCACACCAGTAGGCGCTGAATTGCACCCGGGAGAGCCAGAAGACATCCCGGCACTTGCGGTGGCAGAAGATGCCCATGATGCACTTGTCGTGGCACTCCAGATGGCTGTGGCCTTCCTCCCGCTCCTGCATGCCCAGCAGTACTGGAGTATAGGTGGTGGGGCAGGAGAAAGCCCCAGTGAGGGGGTTCTTCTGCTCCAATGCCTGGCACAGCGTGCTGGTGTCAGGGCCGGCCAGTCCGGCACACTCCTGGAAGACTCCCCCGAAGGTGAAGTTGGTCATGACACCCTCACAGGAGCCATCATCAGCATTGGCATAGAAGTTGAAGTTGGGCGAGGTGGCATCAGTGCAGCCTGGGTAGGTGTTGAAGGTGTAGTAGCGGTGGATAGCCATCTCCACTCGCCTGGCCAACTTCTTCACTGTGGGCGTGGGCAGCTCTGGCAGGGTGCTGGGGTTAATGAAGAAGTACAGGGGCAGCCCTGAGCGGTCGAGAGCCACCAGCTGGTTTCTGATCCCCTCCTGCCAGGTCTTGAGGGTGATGCCTGGGTAAAAGGGGGTCCCGCCGATGCTCTCTACCCTGGAGTTGGTGCGGTTCTCCAGATACTGCTTGGTGAAGCCAGAGGTGACGTCCAGGGACTCCTCATTTTTCACACTGATGATGCTGTGGAAGGCCACGCCAGCGGAGGCAGTGACAGCACTCCGTGTGGCCCAGCTGTCCTTCAGGAAGGTTGCCTTGATCTGATCCTCCTGCACCAAGCTGGCTCCGGCGTCCACGGAGGTGATAGTGTGGGTGCCATAGTTAAGCACCAGCAGCTCGGCCAGAAAATCAGCCATCCGCGTCTGGTTGTTCTCCAGGTGGCTGGCGATGGTCAGCAGCTGCTTCTTGAAGCCCTTGTCCAGGACTGCCTCTGGGTCTATCTTGGCAGTGTAAACCAGGTTCCTGACTTGCACTCGTGTGGTGACAGCATGGTCTTTCACTTGGTGGGTCTTGGTCCGGTGGAAGTCGTAGGAGAACTTGCCGTTGATGGAGGAGAAGAGGGACACCTCCAGGTTAATGGAGGCAGAGGTGATGCTTTGGTAATCTTTCCAGGACTCGATGATTTCGGAGTTGATGTCCAGGTTGCTTTGCTTGCGAGGGATGGTGAAGATCTCATCTGGGATGATATAAGATCCGTCTTCTGTGGTCTTGCACAGCGAGTAGCCCAGGTTGATGACTCTGCCCATATCCAAATTCCTGAGGTTATCCCAGCCCCCCCCCCGGCAGGACTTCCAGACTTGGGAGCTTCAGGGCCTTCTTGCACTCTGGAAACCCAGCAGAGGAGGAAAGCTCCTGGGACTGCTCAGCCCCTCTCACCCAAGCCACCGACACGCAGACGAGCAGGACCCCCCACAGCACCCAGCCCATGGCTGAACCGGCACAGCACTCTCACCAGATGTCTGAGTGGTGAGGCGGGAGCTGGGGAAATGAGCTGGGTGGGTGTGCAGCTGCTGGGTGCTTCTTCCTTTGGGGGGTCGAATTAACAAAAGGGAAAGGAGAAGTGAGAACTGACAAATGCGAGAAATGACTGAGTGGAGCTGAGACAAGTGGGTGAGGAGCAGAGAGTTGCCTGGAGCTCATTGCCTCCCTGTTGTGAAAGCTCCCTCTCCCCATGAAAGCTGCATTCCCGGGGATGGGGCAGGGAGAAATCTCACCTTCAGCTCTTCACTGGGCCCAGGGAATTTCACTATGTGAATCTGTCTTGGTCAGTGCTTGGGTGACTCCTCCAGATGAATCCCTCTGTGTGACCCTAGCTTGTTTGTGCCATGCAAGGGACCTGTCCCTGGCCCCATGGCCTTGGGGTCCCACTCACATGATGGGGTGAGATCTGGTCCTGGTCACTTGGGCTTTGCTGCTGACTGCAAGGCTTTACTTTGTGGCAGAGGCAAGGAGAGGAAGCGGGGAGGTGGTGCAGTGTGGTTTCAGTGTCGGGGGGAGTGCAGCGCTTGTCTCCCTTCTCTCTCTTGGGGAAGATGCTGCCCGAGACCCTGGGGCAGGCACTGGTGGGTTTGGAGGTGTCCTGGTTTTGGCTGGGATAGAGTTAATTTTCTTTCTAGTAGCTGTATAGTGTTATGTTTTGGATTTAGTATGAGAAGAATTTTGATAACACACTGATGTTTTTTGAGTTTCTCATGCCCAGCCACCAGGAAGGCTGGAGAGGCACAAGAAGTTGGGAGGGGACACAGCCAGGACAGCTGACCTAAACTGGCCAAAGGGATATTCCATTCCATGTGACGTCATGCCTAGTATATAAGCTGGGGGGCGTTGGCCTGGGGGGGGAATCGCTGCTTGGGAACTAACTGGGCATCTGTGGGCGAGTGGTGAGCAATTGCATTGTGCATCACTTGTTTTGTACATTCCAATTCCTTTAATATTATTATTGTATTATTATAATTCTTATTTTCTTCCTTTCTGTCCCATTAAACTGTTATTGACTCAGCCCATGAGTTTTACTTTTTTTTTCCTGATTCTCTCCCCCATCCCCCTGGGTGGGGGAGGAAGAGAGTGAGCAGCTATGTGGTGCTTAGTTGCTGGCTGGGGTTAAACCACGACAGGAGAGTCCCCCCATGGGGTCCAGTCCATGACACAGGTGTGTCCCCCATACCAACACCTATCTACATTAGGGCCCTCTGCAGCCTCCTCTACCCCATCCCTGTCCTTCCCCCAGGGTCTGCAATAAGCCCAGCTGGGAAAAGCATCTCCTGCTCAGGACTGCTGAGCTGCAGGAAGCTGATCCCAGTGGTACTGAGCTGGCTCTGCCCAGGGCTGCTGGCATGTGGCTGGGCCCTGGTTTCAGTGGCACAGGGCAGCTGCTGTGTGTTTTGGGGAACAAACAGTTAAAGCAGGTTCTGCTGTGAATGCTATGAAAGCTGTGACAGGCTCACTTCCCCTATTTTTGCTGGTTAGTTCCTCTTCCCAGGACGGTTCTGGCACAAACAAGGCTGAAGTGAGAGCTATGATGGAGGGGTGGGACCATAGATGCATGTGTGCTTTTGCCAGGATAATGCTGGGCAGGGATGACAGGAACACCATGGAGGATGGCCTTGCTGGCCCCCGTGTGGGGCTTGGCCCCAGAGTAGCTGGAAAACCCTGGTGTGGGGAAGTCCTTGCTGGAGGCTCCCACACCAATCTGGAGCCATCTGCATTTCAGAGCGGGCTGTGAGGTCGCCTCACCTAAAATCTAGCCATGGGTTTCAACACCACCCAACTCCGAAGCCTAAGCAGTGACCCTTGGCAGAGAGCCGTGGCCAGTGATGGCTGTGGCCCCTGGGATCAGAGGAGGGAGAGAAGCCCCATGGGGCAGACAGGAGCTGCCTTGTCTCTCCACCGCGCAGGAGCAGCTCCCAAACGGAAACCAGGGCTTCTATGTGCTGTGTCTGCTGCTGCGAACCATCATGTCCCATGGTGACTAAGATGTGGCAGAGCAAGGCAAAACCCGTCCGCCACTCCCAGCTGGGGGATTAAAAAGATAAATTTCTTTCCTGACCACCACGGGGAAGGAGCAAATGCTGAAGTGGGAGAGCAAGCCATGCTCACCAGCTGGTGGGCACTGGGAGGGGAGGCAGAGCCCTGGGCAGGGCTGCTGCGGCTATCCAGAGGGTGAAGAAGGGGAAGCAAGGGAGGATGGCCACCAGTGGAGCTGCAGGTGCTGCAGCGGGAGGGAGAAATGCGGTTTGGACCTCCCCCCGAAAACAGCCGAGTGATTAAATGCTTGGGGCCAGAGTGAGGGGTGGGACGTGCTGCTCACTGCAAGCCACAGCACTGATGTAACCCAAATCAGCAGAGGACTGGGGTGGATGGAGGCAATGGAAGACCTTTTTGGTGCCATTTCTGGGCTGCTGGGTGCCAGGTCTGACTTCTGGCCCCATTGCTGGGTCTGGCGGGGACCCTTGGCCACCTGGGTCCCAGCCCTGAGGACATGGCGCCCCGGCATGCCAGGCTCGTGCATCATCATCATGCCGGGGCTTCCTGTAGGCTGGGATTCCCTGCAGTGGTGTGTCGTGTAGCCTCGTCCTGCCACTCATTCCTGGCACTGGGAAGCTGAGAATAAATTAGGCTGGGAAGGCAGCGCAGTTCAGTGCTCTGGCTGGAAAAAGCGTGTGGCCTTAGAAAAATGCCCAAGGGCTGCTAATAAACATACTGGTTTGCAGCAAAGTTCCTGGTGGGAGGAATTTGAGATTGTTATTCAGTGAACAGAAAACCCACAGATTGTAACCACTGAGCAATATGAGCCCAAGTCCTTGCAGGGATCACCCAAGACTGATGTTAAACTAGAAAAGCATGAGGTATCCTACAACCATCAGGGCTTGTGTCAGCTGGTGGCTGATTGCTGGCTTGGATTGCTGCTCAGCACCAAAGCACAGAAACTGCTTAGGACTGATGAAAAACTGTGTATATATTATGTCAATAAATAAATAGACAAAGAGAGAGAGTCTATATACACACACCCACACATACAGATATTTAAGCTTTTCTTGGCTGTACAGAAACCTGAAAGGGGAGGGGATGCTTTTACAAGCAACAGCCCTTTTGTCCTCATTGATGTTTTATTTTTAGGCAAAGCTTGGAGAACCTTGTCACAATGAGAAGTGGAGAAATGTGAGTTCAAAAGCCATCAAAATGAACCACGTGCGGTGTTTCAGTTTTGTTCCCTTTTTTGGCTGCAACTATTAGCAGCTGGTAGAGGAGGTAGCCCGATTTGTGGATTTCCATGGAGAAAGCAGGACTGAGCAATTTTGTGAGCTCTGTGCCTGGCACGCGTGCTGGTAAATGAAGGAGACAAAGTGGAAGCTCAGGCCATGCAGATGCAGGTATGACTTCGGTGGTTGTAAGCATGGTCCTGGCTGCTTGTTTTAATTAACATCTCTGCATTAAGACAGTGATTCGATCCAGTGTCAAGACCTGCCTCCTAGAGAGACCCAAACTCAAAGCACCTTCAGGCAGAAGGACCCTTTCTCCTGTAAGTCAGCCACAACCTATTTTTCTACAAGTGATCTCTTGAAATTTTTAGGGCTCCGTAGACCATCTTGACAGGGTCAGGTCATTCCCCAGCAGAGAGCTGCAAAAGCAGCGAGGAGCCCAGGAGGCCCCTGGGGACAGCTTCACCGCGTCACTGAGACTGGCGATGGCCACCACGCACTCAGGGATGGCAAGGCCAGACAGGAGGAGTAAGCACATCTTGCCTGACCTCTATGCACCCAAAGCCAACTTTGGCTATTTGTGTTCCCTGCCCCACCTGATGCAGATCAGAGCTTTAAGTTGCTTTTAAATTAACATAATTTAAACCCACTGGTTTTTTTCTCTTTCTGTCCCATGTTGCTTGTGCAACCTCTGGCATCAGAGGTGTAGAAAACAGTCTTCTGTTTAGTCTTCTGTAAGAAGGCTTACAGACCTTCTTCCCGGTAGAGTAAAACTAAATTTTTTAGCCATACTCTTACAGCACCAAAGGAAGTGGTAGCAATTAGGGGCATGCTAATTATCCCCTTTGTGAGGCTATTTCCCAGGGAGTCTAATTGCAGGTGAGTGCCACCATTTAATAGGCTCTATAACAATCCCATCCCACAGCAACCTTTGTGTGCCAGCTCTGGGGTGGGGGTGACGTGGCTGCTAGAGGCACTTGTGGCAGGTGAGAAGCACAGATACTTCCAGCATGTTCTTTTGGAGAGTATTTCTTGAAAAGGTATTGACTGACTGTTCCTACAGCTTTGCTTACTTGGCTTTACAGGGGCTTTCCCAGCTTTGGAGAAGAAGGAAAGGGAAACCAGGCAGGAATCACTGGGTGATTCTGCCATCCACAAGGCCAGGCTTGCTCAGTGCCTGAACCCTGTTATTATGGATGTGTTATCAATGTTGGATAATTCTGCCCAGGGCATTTCACTTTTCTTCAAGTTGGTGAAAAACTATATTTTTCTCAGTGGTCACCAGCATTATTTCTGGTTGCATATAAGATAAGCTTTTTCTCTCTGAGTGTTTTTTGAGCACAGGGAAGTAGCTCTAAAGCTATGAAGATCTCAGGAAGGATACCTTCAAATTGTGTTTCCCTGTATAATAGTCATCTAGCTCCAGAGTGGGTGGAATGGCACCATTTTCTGTAAGCTTGCCTGCTTTATTGAAAGGGAGCATTAAATGAGCTTATTCTGTGTAAACTGACTTTTAGACTTATTTTAAAGTTGTTGGGGCCTGGAGGGCAGTAATAGGCTCTAATTTCCCTGAGCAGCCTCACCTGGCCCCACATCCATGGCCACAGGAGTCCCAGCTGTGCTCAGCCCTCTGTCCTCTGAGCTATGTTGTAGCTGGGCTGCTCTGCAGCCCTGTCTCCTGGATGGATGCCTTGGACCTGTGCTGTAGGCAGCTCCTCTCCTGGATGGACTCCTTGGATGTATGTTGTATCTTACCCCCAGCCCCACGCTCCTGATGGACCCTGGACTTGGTTCATAGCTTGCTGTGGCTGGGGCTGTCGATGGGTCCAGTTACCAGCCCCAGCTCGTGCCCCATGGGACTGCACCGTACCAGTGAGGGTACTGCCTGTGCTGGGGTGCCTCCTGGCTATCCCCATCCTTAGGGGGGTAGCTGGTCTTTGCTGTTCCCTGACAGAAGCCACCAAACCAGTCTGTATTTTCTTTTGTATCTAGGTTAATGATGATACATTAACAACAGAGCTGGAGCTGAGCCTCAGTGTGCCTGGAGAGCCTGAGTGAGATCTCTGTGACCCTGGATGGAGGAGCCCCTGGCAGGGGCACCCTGTCCTGCCGAAGCTCAAATGTTGCACTTGGGGAAAATCAAATGTTGCAATGGGCACAGACTGAAACGTGGGACACTGTCTGAATGTCAGGAAACCCTTTTCCACTGTGAGGGTGACCGAGTACTAGCTCAGGCTGCCCAGGGAGCTTGCGGAGTCTCCCTCCTTGGAGGTATTCAAAAGATACCTGCAGGTGGTCCTGGGCTCCAGGTGGCCTGGCTTGAGCAGGGAGGGCTAGACCAGGTTGTTCCTTGCCTATCTCAGCCAGTCTGTGATGCTGGGACTGGGATCCCTGACATGCTCACAGGGATGGGAAACTGTCAGTGCATGGCAGCGGGATGCCCAAAGCCCTGGGGCCCCTGCTCTGGGTGGCTGCACTGCCAGGCTGGTACCCACATTAGGGGTGAGTGCTGGTGTGATGCAGGGCTGTGATGTCACTGACGTGTCCCTACCTGCAGGGCTGTGACCTCACAGCATGGTCATTATAAAAACACATGCCACCATCCCACACCTCCCTGTGTGGCTGTGTCAGACTCTGCACGATGAGCAATGACAGCTTTCTCCTCAGCATGCAGCTCCTGGCTGCTGGGGACATTCTGCTCGCCACAGGCTGTCACCAACAGGTATGGGGCTGCTTGGGGCCAGGAGGCTGCTCGGGGTGGAGACTGGTTGCAGGTGCATCAGTGTGCTATGGTCCTGTGTCTGCAGCTCAGGCAACACCCCCCCCCCCACAATTTGCAGGTGGTGAGCAGCAGGCAGGTGGTCCTGTGGGTCTCCTGTGCGGGCCCTAGTGCTGCAAGGCACAGGCCAGAACTGTGGATGGCAGCTTCACCACCTGATCTCTGCAGTCCCTCTGGAGGGGACCACCAGCATGGAGGGGACCACAGCACCCAAGTCCTGTGGGGCTGAGGCAGGCCACAAAGGGCAAAGGTGGTTGTCCTCGAGGAGGCAATGCCCTGGCTACTCCGAGAGCTTCCTGGGCTGGGGGGAAAATGGTCCTGGGACACCTCCAGGAGTACAGACTTACAAGGGTGCTGGCCTTGTGTTAGACTCCCACAGGGAACGCCAGCCCAGATGGCTGTGCCGCCTCCCACCTTAACACCCTCCAGCTCAGGAGGGACACCCAGCCTGGGCCCATGGCACCCAGGATACTGCAGTGGTGCTGACTGGCAACACTCTCCGCTTGGTCCTGGAGAAGATTTGCCAGCCGCAAAGGAAAGTGTCCCCATCTCTGGGGAGCTCTGCCTCTGATCACAGCTGCCATGCTGTGGAGTGACAGGGCCAGGCTTTGTGCAGCTGCTGCTTTTCAAAAAAGCTCTGTTGTGGTAAATAAGCATGTTGGCTTGCTCTCAAGAGAGCTCTGTGAGGGGCCTTACCCTGCCAGTGGGGCAGGGTGTGCTGGGCATGGGAAAGGGAAGGTGTGCTTAGGGGTGCTAGGGAAGCTGTGCTGTCCTGGCAGGAGGACAAGGTGATGTGGATCATCCTGGGTAAGCTGGGAGCTCCTCCTCAGCCCTGCCCGGGCTGTGGCATGGGGTCAGTCTCACCCCAAAGCCTGCACTGCCCTGCACCCAGAGGGTACGGTGGCAGGAACAGGCCATCAGCTCCTTCTGCAGCCAGTCAGGTTTTACACCCTGCAGGGCAGGTCCTTTGGCTCAACTTGACCTGTGACCCAAGACTCCCCCAAAGGTGGCTCCCTGCAGCCCCAGCACAGTAGTGTCCTCCAGGTCCTAGCCTGGGAGCAAGGTTAAGTCCCAGCCTGGTCCCAGGGCTAGCAGAGCTTCCCGGGCACCTTTAGGGACTGGATGGATTTCTGTGTGCCTGTAGCCACCTCTCATGGGCAGCTCCACAGTGGTTTGCCCAGATGTGAGCTCGCTGACCAGCTGAGAGAACTGGCCCTGCAGCAGTACTCTCCAGGGCTGCCGGGAGCGCACAGATAGCCAAGTCCTTCTGGACTTCTCTGCTGGGCCCCTGCCCCATCCCCGCGGGGCATCCCGGTCACATACAGCTGTTCCCTGCCTCATCAAGAAGGAGGGCTGGGGCGTGGAGGGTTCCCCAAAGCGTGACCTCAGACTCAGGGAGCAGGAAGGCCTTTGTGCGAGGAGACACCCCAGGCAAGGCGCTACTGCCGCGGCAACCAAACTGCGGTACTGCAGTGGGGCGCCGCGGGTGTGCGGAGGCGCCGCCGCGCTCCACGCCGCCGTCCGCCGGTAACGGCAATGCGATGCCACGGTGCCTGCGGGCTGGTGCCGCTGCGTTCGCTGCTGCCTCCCGGTGGGGAAACGCCGCCACCGCCCCACGCACTCAGTGTCGGTGTCGGCGGGCGCTCAGCGCCCAAAGCGCGGAACCGCAGCGCCGGGGCCGCCCCTGGGCACGCGCCCCCCGCCGTCCGCTCGCTGCTGCTGCCGTCTCGTGGCCGAAGCGCGGAACTGCAGCGCCGCCGCCTCCGCTGCTGTCGCCTTGTGGCCGAAATCCGGTACTGCAGCCCGGCATTTGCGCGCCGGCTCTGGCCCCTCCGGCGCGCCGTCGGCGGCCGGCGCATGCGCGGTCCCCGGGAGCAGCGTTGGGGTGCGCAGGGCGCGGGTCTCGGCGGCAGCGGGCGGGCGCCGGGACCGCGGGTGAGGCGAGCGATCCCCTCCGGCGGGTGCGGGGGGTGCCTCCTGCCCGCTGGCCGCCCGGGGCTGCCGGGACGGGAAGCTGCGAAGCGGCCGCCGCGGCAGGCTCCCGGTCCGCCGGAGGCGAGCCGGGCCAGGGCGGCGCCGGGGAGTTCCCCGAGAGCCGGTAGAAGGGAAGAGGGGACGGAGGCGCGCACCCCCTAGGCGCGGCCAGCGAGCGTCCCCCCGAGTCGCCAGAGCTCCCCCGGAGCCTCCCCCGGCCCCGCTCGGGCCGTGCGGCTGCCCCCAGCTCCAGCCCCTCCCCTGAAGCCTGTGCTGTGGCCGCAGGCAGCCCCCGAGCCCTGTCGTGAGGGCAGCAAGCCGGCCCTGCGGTGTTCTCGAGTCTCCCTTAACGTGGGTGCCGTTAGCAGCGGCGTGGGGAAAGAGTGGCGTCTGCGGAAGCCCCTGCTCCAGCCGGCGTCGAGTTACGGCAATAATGGTCACTGCTGCTTTTTCCCCTCTCACAGAGGTCATGCTGAGGATGTGGTTGTCTGTTCCTTCCCTGGGGATGCCATTGACTGCGCCGGCCTCGGGCTTGCATGGGCTGTCTCAGCCTGGCCTCCCTCTCCTTGCAGCGTGGGAATGAAAAGGGACAGGCGGAGCGCTTACTGGCTGTGGGCAGGAGCTGCTGAAGCTGGAGAGGCCAGAGAAAGGTAAAGAAGAAGAAATGGAAGGCTATCTGGCCGGCAGCTGCCTCCCACTGCAGGCAAGAGAGAGCCTGCCTCTCCGCATGTGGAAGGATCCCTCTTCGTAGTCCACAGCAGGTCAGACTGCCAGGGTCTGTATGCGTCACCAGCAGTGCATTATGGCCACGTAGTGCATGAGCGAGCGAGGCTACGTGTCTAGGAAGCCTCATCTCATAAGAGCTATGAGACACTCACATATTCTATTAGGTGGAGAACAGCCAAGCGACTGGAGTTACAGAAGAGGAAGGGAGGAGAGAAGGAAAAAGAAGCGTCTGAACAGGCAGTGTCTCCTGGCAGTGTCAAGACCGAGAGCTGTGGTGAGTCCTGGGCCTTCGGGGCCCTGTCACCCCTCTTGTGTGTCCTGGTCCCTCCCCTCCCGCCCCGGCCCCCTGTCTTTCCTACACTTCTGTGATTTTTTTTTTTTTTCTTCCCTGTACCTCTCCTCTTTTGTATATTCTCTTGTCCTGCTCCCTCTTCCTCTTTTTTTCACTCTGTCCTGCAGCCCATTCCTGTTTTTCCTTTTCCATCTCTTTGTCCTGATCTGCATCCCTCTCTTTCCCCCCCGCAATTTCTCTGGCCTGTTCTGTGGTGTTCTTTTCCTCTCTGTGCCTGTACATGCTGCTCTGTGTCCCTGCCTTCCTGTCTTTCTCCTTCCTACTTTCTCTTTCTCTCTCTATCCCTTTGTCTTGCCCGCTGTTGCTGTTTGGTTTTTTATTCTGTATCTCCCTGTCCCTGTCCTCTTTCCTGTTCATCTCTTACTCTCTCTGACCCTTTGTGCTGCTCCCTGCCCCTTTTTTATTCATCCTCCATCTCTCTGCAGGGCTCCTGATACTTCTCTTTCTAAATTCCCCAACCCCCTGTGCTTCTCACAGTCTCTGTGTTTCTCTCTCTCTTGTCATTATTCTTGTCTGTCACTCTGTCTTGCTTCCTCTCCTGTCGTTTCTTGCTGTATCCCTTTGTCCCGCCCCCTGCCCATATTCATATTCCTCTCTGTCCTGTTGACTGTCCCAGTTTTTTACCTCCATCCTGCTGCTGCCCTGATTTTTCTTTCTCTGCCCAGCTCCCTCTCCCTTTTTCTGTCTCTTTTCCTCTGTCCTTGTTGCCTGTTTCTCCATCTCTGTCCACATCCCTGTCCCTTTTTTACCTCTCTTTGCTGTCCCTCTGCCCTGCTTCCTCTTGCTATCTTTTCTTTCTCTCTCTGTCCCATTTCCTCTCCCATCCTTTCAAACTGTATCCCCCTGTCCAGCTAGCTGTCTCTTCTTTCCTTTTGCTCTTCCTCAGTAGTTTTTTCTTTTTCCATATCTCTCTCCCACTGCCCATCACAGTTGTTTTTTTCTCCTCCAATGTTGGCCTGCTGTCTGTCCCTTTTTTCTCTCTCTATCCTTCTGTCATGCTCCCTGTGTCTATTTTTTAATTCCTTCATCTCTGTCCTGCAGCCCATCACTATTTTTTTTCTCCTCTTCCATCCCTCGGTTCTGCTCCCTGTCCTTGTCTCTCTTTCCCTTGGTTCTGCCTCCCATCCTTTTTTCCTTTCTTGCTCCATCTCTCTGTCCTGCTCCCTATCTCTCTCACTCTCTTTCTGATTTCTCTGTCCTCCTCCTTGCCTTCCCCCCATTCTCTGTCTTGTTCCCTCTTTGGTTTTTTTTTGTTTTCTGTCACTCTGTCCTGCTCCCTGTCACTGTGTTTTCTCAATCCATCTCTGTCCTGCAGCTCAGTGCTTTTTTCCCTTTTCCAGCTATCTGTCCTGCTGCCCATCCTAGGCTTTTTCTCTTCCATCTCTGTCCTACTCCCTGTCTCTTCTTTTTGCTTGTCTTCCACTTTGTCCTGCCTCCCTGTCCCTTTTTTCTCTCTCTGTATCACCTTGTCTTGCTCCCTGTCTTCCTCTGACAATGTGTCCTGTTCCTTGTCCCCACCCACCCCCTTCTCCTATCCCTCTTCCTGTCTCTTTTCTCTTTCTATCCTTCTGCCCCAATGCTTCTTTCTCCACCTCTGTCCTGCTCCCTGCCCCTTGTTTCCTCTCACTGTCCCTCTGTTCTGCTTCCTGTCCCCGGTTTTTCTGTCTTTATTTCCCTGTCCCACTGCCTGTCTGGTCATTTGTTGCTATACCTCCCTGTCCAACCAGCTCTGACTTTTTCCCTTTCTCTCCTCCTCTTTCTTGCTACCTGGCCCTTTATCTTCCCTCTGCCTCTGTCCTCTAGCCAATTGCTGTTTTTTGAATTTTTCCTTCTTGGTCTCTTTGTACTGATCTGACCC
The DNA here is from genome assembly GCF_900496995.4 of Aquila chrysaetos chrysaetos. Taxonomy (NCBI): domain Eukaryota; kingdom Metazoa; phylum Chordata; class Aves; order Accipitriformes; family Accipitridae; genus Aquila; species Aquila chrysaetos. Next base: position 30,584,367 of record NC_044019.1, read on the forward strand.
TTTCTTTCTCAATCCCTTTGTGCTGTACCCTGTCCCTTTTCTCTCTCTGTCTGTGTGTTCTGCACCCTGTCCCTGTCTTCCTCCTTTCTCCCTCCTCTCCTTTCCTCCCCTATCTCTCTATCCCTCTGTCCTCCTCACTGGCCCTATGTTTTCTTGTGCCATCTCTTTGCAGGGCTTCTCGTCCTTATTATTTTTCTTGATTTTTCAACCTTTCTGACCTTATCCTTCTACCTTCCTTTCTCTCTTTGCTCCTCAGTCTTCTCCCTTGTCTTATTTTTCTTTCTAATTCTCTCTCCAGCTCTCCACCACTATTTTCTTTCTCCATTTCTCTGCTCTGCTGCCCATTCCTCTCTTTCTTTTTGCATCCTGCTGTGCTGCTCGCCATCCGTCCTTCCCTCCCTTCCTCCCTCTTTCTCTGTCATTATACTTGGGTCCCTTGTCTCTCCAGGACCTGTCTGTCCTGCTCCCCATCCCTAATTTTCCTTTTCCATTTCTCTGTCCTGCTCTCGGTCCCTGTTCTTCCTCTGGCTCCATCTCCCTGTCATTCTCCCTGTTGCTCTCACTTGTTCTCCATCCCAGTGTCCTGCTCCCCATCCCTCCTTTTTTTCTCTATATCCCATTTTCTTGGTCCCTGTCCCTCACTTGTCTTCTGTATCCCTCTCTCCTTCCCCCTGCCCCCCTCTCTGGCCTGCTGCTTGTCACTGGTTTTTTCTTTCTCTTGCTGTCTGTCTGGGTTGTGTCACTCTGTCTTCATCTGTATCCATTGTTCCCCCCTGCCCCGTCCTTCTTCCAGCCTGTGCTTTCTTCTCTCTATCCCTCTGCCCGTAATGCTGCTTTCTCCATCTCTCAGTCCTGCTCCCTGGCCCTTTTTTTTTCCTCACCATCTGTCCTGCTTCCTCTCCCTGGTTATTCTGCCTCTCCCTGGTTATTCTGCCTTTATGCCTCTGTCCTGCTGCTTGTCTCATTGTTTCTAGTTATAACCCCCTATCCAGCCAGCTGTCCCTTTTTTCCCTTTCTCTCTTCCATACTCTGGCCCTACTTTTTCTTCATCTGTCTCTGTCCAGCAGCCCATCACTGTTTTTTCCCCTTCTCCATCTCTTGTCTTAATGTACATCTGGTTCCCCCGTCCCCACCACCCTCAGTCCCTCTGTCCTGTTCCTTATACAGCTTTTTGTCTTTCCATGTCCCACGCTCTATCCCCATCTTTTTTTTCTCTCTCCCTCCTTCCTTTCCCCTCCCTCCTTTTCTCTACATCCATTTGTCCTGTTGCTCATCAGTGTTTTTTCCTTCCATTCCTCTGTCCTGTTCCCTCTCCCTTACTTCTCTGTCATCCCTCTGTCTTGTTGCGGATCATTATTTTTGCTGTCTGCATCCCACTGCCTTGCTTCCCGTTCATCTCTTTTGGCTCTCTCCTCCTGTGCTGCTCCCCAGCAGCATTTTGTCTTTCTCCAGCTCTCTGGCCTGCTCCCCACTCGCCTCGTTTTCTCTCTGTCATTCTTTCCGCTTCCCTGTACCTCTCTCTGCAATCTTGTGTCCAGCTCCTTGTCCTTCTCTGTGTATTCCCCGCTGTCCTGGTCCCTGTCCCTCTCTTTGCCTCTCTCTCCCTGTTCCTGTTTGTTCTTTCTTTCCCTCTCTGTTCCCTTGTTTTATTTTTCGCTTCCCAGCCCTCCGTCCTGCTCCCCATTGCTGTATTGAACACGGGCGGGGCCGGGGGCGGTCGGAGGGGGGGCGGGGCCGGGGGCGGGGCCGGGACGCCTGGGCGGGCCCAGCAGAGCGGCAGCGGCAGCGGCTGCCCCGGCTGCCGGGTTCCGCTCCGCTCCGGGCCGTGAGGGAGCGGGAGCCGCCTCGGAGCGGGGGAGGAGCGGCGGGTCGCGGAGGTGGGATCCCCGGCCGGAGCCTCCGCGGGCGGGTCTGGGCTCTGCTCTCCCGGGGCCGGCGGGGGCGGAAGCTGCCCCGGGGTCGTTGCGGGGGGGGTTCGGGGCCGAGCCCGTGTCCGGCCGCGGGGGAGCGGGAGCAGGGGCAGCCCCATGCCGTCCCCGGCTGCTCCTCGCTGGGGCCGGGCGGCCTCTGCCGCTCCCGGCGCGGGTCGGGCAGCGGCGGCCCGGGGGGGCTCCTGCGGCGGCGGGCGGGTCCCAGTGCCCACAGGGGTGGCGAAGAGCCCCGGCTGCTGCCGGTGGGGGGTCCTGGAGCGGGGCCGGGCTGGGGGTGGCTGGGCCCGGCTCCCCGTGGGAGTGCTTCGGCTGGGGCGTTTGGGGTGCGCACCCAGCGCTGGCGGTGATGCCAGGGAAAGCAAGCCTGAAACAGCAATAATGAAGCGGCGCCTTGCCTGTGCTGGGGCTGCCCCACAGAGGCGTGGGGCCGGGCCCTCTGCAGTTCCTGAGCACTCCCCAAAAGTGCGTGTGGGGCCCCAGGGGTGCAGGGCTGTGGGGTGGCTACATTCCCCCCAGCATTGCCCATGGGGACTGCAAAGGGGGTCAGCTGGTTTGGGGGCCAGAAATGGAGACCCAAGTTTTCTGTTCCTGGGGCTTGAAAACAGGCTCGCGTGGCTGATTTTGGGGCTCGGAAACAGGCCGAGCTGCGCGGCTTTGAGCCCAGAAACAGAGGTCCGGCCCTGCATTTTTGGGCCTTGAGAACAGGCTCAGCAGCCAGGTTTTTTGGCTCCCAAATGGGCACTGAGTCAGCTGGTTTGGGGGCCAAAAGCGGAAGCTGGTGTGGCTGGTTTTGCAGGTGGGTGAGAGGCAGGCGAGTGGGAGGGTGTTGGGGGCTGTGGGGGAAAGCAGGGGGTGGGCAGGGGGCATGGACCTTCTCTGGAGATGGTGGTCTGGTTGTGTCGGACGCCGAAGTTCAGGAGGCCAGCACGCAGCAGGCCAAACTCAACATCTGCGATGGTCTGTGGGGGGAAAGGCACTTTTCAGACTGCACGTGCCCTCTCTGAGTCCAGCTCTTCTTTCTACGCTGCTTAGAATAGTTGTTAAGTAATTAATTGCACAAACTAATGAATATTTATACAGCGTATAACTATGATGTTTAATCCTAATGCTCAAGTTTTGACAGCAATTGATTTACAACCTTATCGGAAGCCCAGGCTGTTGCATGTAGCTGGAGCTTGGAAGGAGAAGAAGTTGAAATCAACCAGAGCTTCAGTGCAGAGCTGGGGCTTCAATTAGCCAGAACTGTAGCAAGCGGGAGCTGGAATGAGGCGGGGTGTCCGCTGTCTGGAGCGTGCATTAGCCAGAGGCAAAATTACCTGTGGCTGTAATGAGCAGGAGCTGCAATTAGCTGGAGTGTCTCTCTGCTGGAGCGTCCGTTGGCCGGACTGCGCTCCCAGCACGGCTGAAGAGCGGCCGGGTGCAGGCAGGGCTGTCCACAGCAAGCAGCTCCGAGCAGCAGGGAGGTGAGTTGTCCTTCTGCCAGCGGGGAGCCCAGCCTCTTCCCTTGGGGATCTAATCCAGACCACACTCCTCTCTCTGCGTGGAGGGTCTCTCCCAGTCTGTTCCTGAGGGCAGCAGTGAGGTTGGGGTCCCCCGGTTATCCCGGGGCAGCCCCTGCTGCGAGGGGGTGCGGGCGAGGCGTCGCCATCCCCTCGGTACCGGGCAAAGGGGAGAGAAAGCGGCCAGTGGGAGCTCCTGGGGTGCTGAGCCCTTCCGGCAGAATCCTCCCCTGTCTTTTCACCGTTGGCTGGGTGTGACAAACAGGTTAATTTTTTGTCTCCTCTTTTTCCAGTGTCACCTTCTGCGGCACATGAAGGAAATCCTGCGTGGTTAATTCCGCTTGCTGCTCAGGTAATTGCACATATCAAGCTGGGGGAGTGGAGAGAAAAACTTGTGAGTTCAAGGGCGCTACGGATACTCCACATCAAACCCACAGAAAAGGCAAATTTGCTGATAGTGCAGAAAAGCTGATGGAAAAATTGCTGTTAACAGATCGTGCCCTGTTCCTGAACTGGTCCCTTGATATGTTTTTGTTTCAGGTGAAAGAACGAAATTTCATGTCTGGTAAATTCAGAGCTGCCTGTTAGCTTCTTTAGGGTCGAGTCTTTCTCTTCTCTCTCTTCATACTGATTTTATGGGCAAGTTGGAAATAGCCTTTTACTTTTTTATGTGTAACTGAATTTTTAGGAATATGTGGTGTCCCTGTAGTTCATTTTTGAGCACCTAGATGCCAGTAGAAATGTCATGAGTGAAACGTGATGGAAACTGGTACTTAAACTTGATTTTTATTTGATTTTTTTTTTTTTTCTTCCCCATTAAGACTGTTGATGGCATGTTGTTCTGTGGCACAATCCCCATGCCGTTCAGTGGAGTCTTCAGTCTAGGACTTCTAAGTAAAAAAGTTTGTCCTTCCAAAAAAGGACTAGTCATTCATAGGACTGGGGCTGTAGCTGTTGTGGTGGATCTGTAAGCATAGATTCTGATTGTGTACGACCTCGTCCCGCAGCTTCACAGGGTTATCTCCCTGCAGCAGTGCTGTAAGGAAGGGAGGAGACGTTTTCCAACACCGGCAACAGTGTTTACTTGTATGCTAAGAAGGTGTTCAAAAGGGTATCAATTAGCCTAAATGCTGATTTTAAGTGTTCTAATCACTCTTAACTTTTAAAGGAGGTGTTGTATTTCGAGCTGACCTGTTTACCTAGAATCCTCCTTTAGCTCAGGACTCTTCTTGTGCACCCCCAGCCTCCGCTGGCAGGGCGGTATGAGAAACTGGAAAGTCCTTGACTTAGTATAAACACTGCTTAGCAACAACCAAAGCATCAGTGTGTTGTCAACATTATTCTCATCCTAAATCCAAAATGGCCCTGTACCAGCTACTTGGAAGAAAATTAACTTTATTCCAGCCGAAACCAGGACAACCCCAAACCCCCTGATTCTGGGTCTGCAACGGAAAAAAACAAACGAATTTGGGACTCCTGGGAAAGCCAAATTCGCCTGGATTTGTGCAGCTGGAAAGCAAAATAACCACCCCATTTTCATGCACAAAACCACAACCAAAAGATCACCCCTTTTTATGTTGTGGAAAAGCACTGAAACACACCCCAAACTGAGTATTTTGAAAAAGCAAAAAACTGCCCGGTTTGGGGAAGATTGGGGGTTCAGCACAGGCAGTTTGAGGGGGATTGCTGGGGTTCCTCCCAGTGTGGATGATCTGGTGTGGATTCTCTGTTGCGTGTTATCCCAGGTGAGTTACCTGCTGTGGATCATCCCGGGTGGACTCCCTGGGGTAGGTCATCCCCGCCCGTGTCCCCCCATCCACCTTTGTACCCTCACCTACCCTCCCCCCGTGTGTGTTTCTCCCCCATATGCCCCCCGTTGCTCCGGCCCGCCCCCTTCACCCACGCGAGTTTTTAACCCACACGAGTTGTTTCCCACCGCATACCCTGCTCTCCTATCTCCTGGCCCCCCCCCGCTTTCCCTCCTCCATATTCCACACCACCCCCGCCCCCATCATCCGTCAGGCTTCAGACCCCTGGCATGCTGCCTGCACCCCATTCTCTGTCATTTTTTTTCTTCTTTTCCTTACAAGTTGTTGTTGTTGTTTCTTTTTAATGATTAAACTGTTTTTGTTTCCAGCCACGAGTTTTCTCACTTTCGCCCTTCCGATTGTCTCCCCATCCCACTGGGGGCGGGGGAGCGAGTGAGTGGTCCCGTGGGGCTTTGTTGCCAGCTGGCGTTAAACCACGACACGAGGTGAGTTGCAAGCCCTGCCTGGCTAATGCTGGAGGCTCTCTGTGTTCCTCCTGCCATCTTGATGGGCCGTCCTTGTTCTTCATTGCCGCTTTATAGCGAGCGCCTCTTGTTCCATAAGCAGCAGTACTCGGGCCATGCAGGTACTGCGCGTTGCAGGCAGCAAAGGGCAATTGTGACGCTTGCTGGGGGAAGCGGCAAGGAGTGCGGAGCCACGCTCCTGTAGGGAGCAAAGATGGAACCTCGAGGGCTCTACGGTCATCTGCTGAGGACATCTAATAGCCCGACGCGCCTCTTTGCTTTCCCTGCTTTGCGTCTATTTTGCACACCAGAGGGCAGGACGGTAAACCCACCCCATTTTCATGCACAAAACCACAACCAAAAGATCACCCCTTTTTATGTTGTGGAAAAGCACTGAAACACACCCCAAACTGAGTATTTTGAAAAAGCAAAAAACTGCCCGGTTTGGGGAAGATTGGGGGTGAAGCAGAGGCAGTTTGAGGGGCATTGGTGGGGTTCCTTCCAGGGTGGATTATCTGGTGTGGATTCTCTTCGATAAGAGACAAGCCCCGCACAAGAAGCCTTGCATGCGGGCAGGATTAGGAGAGCAGAGTTGTGGTAGCACAGGTGAGGAAAGGTGCGCCCACCGCAAAGGAGCCCCAGGATCGCAAGGGTATCGCTCACTTGCAGATCGGCCGCTCGCATGTGGTCCGCTGCGGCACGCTGTTTCCTGCTGAACAGAGCTGCCCCTCTGGCACGAAGCAGCTTTGGGTCTCTTGTGGCCTGCCTTCAGGCTGTCACCTGAACCAGGCGTTATTTTTTTTTAAAAATCTCTCGCCAGCATCTGTTGACTGGCTGCTGTCCCTCCCACAACCCTGATGCCATGCGCAGACGGATACAGCAGTCCCTGGGGCTTGGTCGAGGGCAACCCCCCCCCGCCCTCCTGCTGTTTGCAGGTTCCCTGTGCTGCTTCTCCTGTCTAGATAAGGGGGGGGGGGGGGGGGGCAGGGACAGAAGCGACCGCCCGAATTGTCTGTTGTTTGTGCTTGACTGCTGTAACCGCTCCAGCCACTCGGGTGCTTTTTGGAACGGAGGCAATGAAGGTGACTGCCTGGGCTGCAAGTGGGGAAAGGGCAGGGCAATGTAAGCCCTGTGCCCCCAGTAAGTAGTTACCGCCTGTGGCTGGTCTCTACTGGGCTGGGCTGAGCTGTGAGTCATGTCTCATCCAGCTGATGCTCAGAAGAGTATCCTTACGGGGATGCTGCTGCCCGGTGACCGAAGATGGGACTTGGCATTCGAGAGCAGCGCATGCGCGGTGGCGTGTGTGGTGGGCCCCTGCTGTTGCCTGGCATCGGAAACGCGGTACGGCAGCTGGGAGGCACGCATGCGCGGTAGTGCGTTTTACGGCACTTGCCACTGTAGCCTGGCAACCAAATCGCGACACGGCCGCTCCGCAGGGGCACATGCGCGGTGGGGCGGTTTACGGCACTCCTGCTGTTGCCTGGCAATCAGAACGCGGTACGGCAGCTCGGCAGAAACGCATGCGCGGAGCGCGTTTTAACGGCGCTCGCCGCTGTTGCCTAGTAACCACAGCGCGACAGGGCGTCTCGTCAACCGCGCATGCGCGGTGGCGAACTTACGGCGCTTCTGCTGTTGCCTAGCAAGCAATACGCTGTACGGCAGCTGGGGAGGCGCGCATGCGCAGTGCGCCTTTTACGGCGCTCGACGCGGTTGCCTGGCAACCAAAGCGCGACACGACCTCTCCAAAAATGCGCATGGGCGGTGGGGCAGTTTACGGCGCTCCTATTGTTGCCTGGCAACCAGAAAATGTACGGCAGCAGGGGCCGCACGCATGCGCGTTAGCGCGTTTTACGGCGCTCGCCGTGGTTGCCTGGCAACCATAGCGCGACACGGCGTCTCCGCAAAGGCGCATGCGCGGTGTGGCGATTTACGGCACTCCTGCTGTTGCCTGGCAACCAGGACGCTGTAGGGTAGCTCGGTGGCCGCGCATGCGCGGTGCGCCTTTTACGACGCTCGCCGCTGTTGCCTAGCAACCCTAGCACGACACGGCGTCTCGGCAACCGCGCATGCGTGGTGGCGCGCTTTACGGCGCTCCTGCTGTTGCCTAGTAACCAAAATGCTGTACGGCAGCTGGGAGGCACGCATGCGCGTTTCGCCTTTTACAGCACTCGCCGCTGTTGCCTAGCAACCACAGCGCGACGCGGCGTCTCAGCAACTGCGCATGCGCGGCGGCGCGCTTTACGGCGCTCCTGCTGTTGCCTGGCAACCAAAACGCGGTACTGGCGTTCGGGAGCCGCGCATGCGCGGTGGCGCGTTTCGGCCGCCCTCCTGCTGTTGCCTGGCAACCACGACGCCGTGCAGCTGCTCGGGAGCCGCGCATGCGCGGTGGCGGCACGTTTCGCCAGCGCTCTCTTCCGCCGCCTATTGACCAAAGTTCGGTACTGCAGCTGGGAGCCGCGCATGCGCGCTGGCGCGCCGCGCCAAGCCGTCGCAGCTGCCGCCCTGCGACCAATGTTCCGTACTGCAGCTCGGAGGCTGCGAGTGCGCGGGGCTGCCCCTGTCCTGCACGTGCCGTCCGACGGTAACGGCAATGCGGCACCGGCGGGAGGTGCCGCCGCGCTCGTTGCTTCCTCCCGGTAAGGAAACGCCGCTTCCGCCCCAGGCGCGCGGTGTCGGTGGGCGCTGGGCGCACAAAGCGCGGAACCGCAGCACCGGGGCTGCCCCTGGGCACGCGCGTCCTGCCGTCCCCTCGCTGCTTCTGCTGCCGCCTCGTGGCCGAAGCGGGGAACTGCAGCGCCGGCATGGCACAGGTGCGCAGCAGCAGCGCCGCCGCCGCCTCCGCTGCTGCCACCTTGTGGCCAAAGCGCGGTACTGCAGCCCGGCGGTCGCGCGCCGGTTCCGGCCCCTCCAGCGCATGCGTGGTCCCCGGGAGCCGCGTGGCGGTGCGCAGGGCACGGGTCTCGGCGGCAGCGGGCGAGCGCCGGGACGGCGGGTGAGGCGAGCGATCCCCTCCGGCGGGGGCGAGGGCGAGGGCGGGGGGGTGCCTCCTGCCCGCTGGCCACCCGGGGCTGCCGGGACGGGAAGCTGCGAAGCGGCCACTGCGGCAGGCTCCCGGTCCGCCGGAGGCGAGCCGGGCCAGGGCAGCGCCAGGGAGTTCCCCGAGAGCCGGTAGAAGGGAAGAGGGGACGGAGGCGGGCACTCCCCAGGCGCGGCCAGCAGGCGCCTCCCCGAGTTGCCAGAGCTCCCCCGGCCCTGCTCGGGCCGTGTGGCTGCCCCCAGCTCCAGCCCCTCCCCTGAAGCCTGTGCTGTGGCCGCAGGCAGCCCCCGAGCCCTGTCGTGAGGGCAGCAAGCTGGCCCTCAGTGCATCTCCAGAAGCCTCTGCAGAAGGAGGGGCTCTGGCCAGGGGCGATCTGCGGTAATGAGTCGATGCTTCTCTTTCGCAGAGGCTGCGCTGAGGGCATGGTTGTCTCTTCCTCCCTTGGGGATGCCGTTGACTGCAGCAGCCTCAGGCTTGCGTGGGCTGTCTCTGCCTGGCCTCCCTCTCCGCGCGTCGCGGGCGCGGGAGCACGAACGGACAGGCGAGGCACTTACCGGCTGTGGGCAGGAGCTGCTGCGGCTGAAGCTGGAGAGGCCAGAGAAAGGTAGAGAAGAAGAAATGGAAGGCCGGCCGGCCGGCAGCTGCCTCCCACTGCAGGCAAGAGAGAGCCTGCCTCTCCACGTGTGGAAGGATCCCTCCTCGTAGTCCGCAGCAGGTCAGACTGCCGAGGTGCACTGCAGGGTCCGTATGCAGCACTGACGGTGCCGTACGGCCACGTAGTGTGCGAGCGAGCGAGGCTCTGTGCCTAGGAAGCCTCGTCTTGCAAGACCTGTGAGATACGTGTTCTCCTAGGGGGAGGAGGACAGCCGTGCAGCCGGAGTTACAGCAGAGGAGGGGAGCGGGAGAGGAGCAGAAAGAAGCGTCTGAACTGGCAAATTCTCCTGGCAGCACCAAGAACAAGAGCTGTGGTGAGCCTTGGGGCCCTGTCTCTCTCCCCTCTTCTGCGTTCCGGTCCCTCCCTGGCCCTGCCCGGCCCCCTCTCTTTCCCACACCGCTGCCTTTTTTTTTTTTTTTTTTCTTCCCTCCTTTCCTCCCTTGTACCTCTGATACTGAAAAGCCGGTCGAAGAAACTCTCTAAGGCTCGTTTTGGAGTTTTAGAAAGCAGGCATTCTTCATTGCAGCGCTGGATGCACGGGGGATAGTTCCACCTAGCGTGCGTGCCACAGGTTTAGCACACACAGGTTCTATAGAATAACTAATTGCATATTAATCAGATTAGTATACATATACATAAAAATGATGGCAACCGATTATCACAGTACTGCCTACATCCAATCATGCGCAATGAAGGATCCGTTTGAGACGAAGGGCTGCTTTTGCGACCACCGGCCCATTTGAAGTTCTTGCTGGCTGTCCTTGAAGTCTTTATTCTTGTCCTTGTTCTTTGATCTTGAAGCTTAAGGCAGTTTCAATCGCACGTGGTCAGTTTCAGCATTGTTCTCATCTAGTGCACGGGAACATCTAGTCCTAAGAGCAAAGAACTGCAAAACTTGTGAGTACCTACCTCTGCTAGTTAACTGCTTGGCTATACTTTTGTCTACTGTTTCAATCATCGTGTTAGTGTAAGATTTCTAATAATTATTTACCAAATCTCACTTTTACAGTCACCTAGCAGCAAACCAGTTTCCACGGCTGGTACAAAACATTAAAACCATCCAAATATTTAGACGTGCCATACAGAATGTATGGACATATGCTATCAGAGGTGTCCCAGGGGCAGGGGGAGCGTCGGGGGGGGGGGGGGCGGGCCCGAGCCCCGGAGCGGACTCGCTGGCAGGACTCATTAGGCGCGCGACTGGCTGAATGAACACTGGCCGTCCGTCCCCGTTGCCCTCCGGGCTGCGTTTGCGCTCCATTTGCACGGGGCGAGGGGCCGTGAGGGAGCCCAGGGGAGGAGGAGGTGAGGCGCTGGGGGGTCGGGCCGTGCCCCCCCTGTTCCTGCTGGGCTCCAGCTGTTGCAAATATTCTGGTAAAGAAATCAAAATTTAATCACGTAGAAGACTTAGGTTTGATTAAGAAGTAAAATTGTGAAGCATAACGTATAGAATTGTTAAGTGTGAAATATATTAACCTGATTCGTGTCAATATAAAACAACGATAGGGCCGCATGGTGAAATGTGACCCTCTCTGCATATGTGATCTTTAACCGTTTTGCTTGATCTTGTATAACCGTAGGCCTAAGGGAAGTAGGAGAGTATGTATATAGTTCTTGCTTCCTGCAAAAGTCATATAACAGTAGGGAATTACAAAAGTTGGAAACGAAATAAAATCAGACATCAAGTAGAGATCGAAAAATACTTCACACGGTCTCTCGGAAGTAGCGGAATCCTATAGTTGCAAAGGTTTAAAGAAAAAGGGGGGGGGATTGATATAAAGAACAAACTGCTTATTGCTTAATGATTGTCTCTCTGTAACTTTACATACCCAGGACTGGTGTTTGTCAAGGATTAAGCCTGTCAGAGACTGGTACTTAGGAATGATGAGCAAGAAGGAACCAAGAGCGATCACAAGACTTAATTAAGTGTTCGATGAATTTACGCTCTTGTTAAGAAAACACAAGTAGAGGCCTTGCTTGAATAGATAAGGCCGGAAAAGATAAGAACTCCTGCCTTTTGTTCCCATCCTTGTAGATAATTTAGCTTAAACTAACCCTATGGTGCTATACCACTAATGAGAACTTAGATAATAAGAACACTATCAAGCACTAAGGTATCAAAACATGTAAAGGACCATACTGCGCAGAATCACCTGAGGAGGGTCAAATAGCGGACAAGTGAGGAACACTATGGAAGACCACCAGAGGACTCCTGAAGACCACCAGAGACCTTCAATGCGCCTGCGTAAAGGACATTTACATATGTTAATAGTTTCCCGGAAAAACTAATGAATATGTATAACATTTCTCAGGAATCTAGTGAATATGTATGTAGAACCTGTACTTAACCTGCACAATTAGACCTGACGGGGTGTGCCTTGGTAGAGCAGAGGCTGCCGGTGCACCCAGCGCCATTTGCTTGCCTCTATTCATATAATAAATTGTAAACTTTAATTAGAATCCTGTTTTGGACGTGATCATTTTTCACATTAAGTCTGAAACGTAGCCGTAGAAACTTTAGGAACTGCGTTACGTGTGACTATCGGAACCTTAATATTGTTAAAGTTGGAAATAGCGAACCCTAGAACCCTCCCCAGGAAGTTACTGGTTTTCCTATGTTCTGTTTCAAGAAACTAAGGAAACCGTCATGGACACCAGTTTGCTGCTTGGAGACCCCCTTACCCTTCCCATCTTGATTTGAGTATCGAAGATTCCAGTCAGTAGAGCTAAGTGTAACTGACCAATGATTGTTTTTAAATAAGAATATTGATAAGGTTACATAATCAAAGGACCAATCCTTATAAAGGTTAAATTTAAGAACGAGCACAGTATGCATTTTTATGGAAAGAGCTTATGTAACAATGACCTGACAGAAAAAGTCTGTAAAAACTGACGGATTTTGATACTAGGTGGGACGCGCCTCTGGAGGAGCGATCCCCCGTGTCCCCAGCGCTGCGATAAACGAAGTGCCTGCTTCTTAACTTCACGTTGGCGTTAAGGAGTTTTATTCTGGATTTCGGTAACGGTTTTGGCGACCCAGATGGGACCTTGCGAGTGAGACTGGACGAGATCGAGTGTTGATCGAACTCCGGCCGGCACCGAGGTATTCTCGGGGAGAACCGTCACCCTCGACTCGCAAAGCTCCTCGCAGCGTTCCCTGGAAAAAAGGTAAGGCGCCGCTTCTTTGGAATTTCTTTGGAAAGCCTGCCCCTGAGGTGTGGCGAAAGCTTCGCAGGGTTGGGGCTCGGAGGGTACCCGTTTGCATTGGAAGCCTAGGCGTCCGCCCGTAAGTCATAAGCGAAAGTTATTGCTGGGTTGGACTTTGTGTATTATTTGGGACAACTGTCATTTGCATTTGTTTGGTATTGTTTGGTATTTGAATGTATGTAAGTATCATGGCATTAGCGAAGTTGTTTAAGAATGAGAGCGCAGGAAATATAACTGCTGATGAAAAGGTACCAAAAACATCACCGTTGGGATGTTTATTGGCACACTGGGGTGAATTGGAGGAAAAATGGGAAACAAACAGAACTTTGAGTTATAATGCTATATCGCAATTACTGTTGTTTTGTAGGAGAGAGAGTAAATGGAATAAAGTGCCATAGGTCGATTTGTTCTTTTTAAGTGAACGTATCTGACGGGGACCGGAGGGGAGTCTCCCAGCAGAACCTCTGGTTGCAGCTAAACTGGGAGAACAGAAAATTGAATTTGAATTGACACTAGAGTCACCTTTTCAGTTTTAGATACCTTAGAGGGAGAGTTAAGTTTTGAAGAAATTGGTGGTGTTGGTGCAACAAGTGAACGAGAAACTAGACCCTTCTTTAAATCTTGAACAATGAAATTAGGAAAGCAACGGGTCACTCAGCAGTTTTTGTACGTGCCAAATTCTCCTAAGCTCCTGTTAAGGAGAGATCTATTGGAGAACTTAAGAGGCAGAAATTAAATTAGAAAATGGAGAGGTTAAAATTTTAATTCCAGAAACTAAACGTATCGAAGCAGTGGCTTTGTTGTTACAGGATGGTTACCGAAAGCCGAAGATTATACCGGTCAAAGTATAACGCTGTAATTCCAATCGTCTGGACTGGGAAGTTCCCGGTAAATCCAAAAAGCAGAACCTGTGAGAACTGATTTAAAGCCAGGATCGAATCCGGTAAGAATTCAACAATACCCCCTAAAACCGGAAAGTCGGAAAGGGTTAGTATTGATAAGACAAACATTTTTAAGACGTAAATTGTTAATAGAACGTGAATCCAAATATAACACCCCGACCTTGCCTGTTGAAAGGCTAACGAAAAAGATTATAGATTAGTTCAAGACCTCAGAGCAATAAATCAAATAGTACAAGGTATTCATCCGGTAGTAGCAAATCCTTATACTTTGTTAACAACCCTGACAGAGAAACAAGAATGGTTCACAGCGTTAGGCTGAAAAGATGCCTTTTTCTGTATTCCCTTGGATCCCAATAGTCAAGAGCTTTTTGCTTTTGAATGGGAAAAGCCTGAGACTGGGAGAAAAAACACACTATACGTGGACAGTCTTGCCTCAAGGCTTTAAGAATAGTCTTACCATTTTTGGAAATCCATTGGCACAAGAATGAGAGATTTGGAAGAAAGAAAATAATCAAGAAATCTTGTTGAAATAGAGGGATGATCTGTTAATTGTAGCTGAGGTGGAAGAACAATGCACAAAGTTAACTATTAACTTTTTGAACTTTTTGGGAATCGGTGGATATCGAGTGTCAAAAGAAAAAAGCCAAAGAACCCAGAAAGAAGACACTTATTTGAGTTTTAAAATCCTAAAAGGACAGAAACAATTAGGAGCTGAGAGAAAAGAGGCAATCTGTCGTCTCCCCGAACCTAAGACCAAAAAAAATTAATGACGAGCATTTCCGGGAATGGTTGAGTGGTGTCACCTGTAGATTATCAATTGCGCCTTGCTGGTCCGACCTTTATACGAGCAGCTCAAAACCTCAAGCAATGGATTGGACTGATGCCGAGAAAGCCGCTTTCAAAGAATCGAAACAGGCTGTAACGGGGGTGCCAGCCCTAGGCCTGCCAGATCTCACAAAGACATTTGAACTTTTTACTCGTGAAAGAAGAGGTATAGCTCTGGGTATCCCGGCCCAATATTTAGGGCCAAGTGGGCGAGCTGTGGCCTACTTCTCGAAGCGATGAGATCACGTGAGTCTGGGATGCTCTGGTCGTCGGAGAGCCGTCGCTGCAACTGTGCTACTGATCCAGGAAGCTCGTAAGTTCACCTGAGGACAAAGGATTACTGTGTGTTTCCCATATGATAACTGTTGCGCTAAAACAGAAAGGGGGGCCTTGGTTATCCCCTAGCAGAATGCTGAAATACCAAGTGGTGCTGCCGGAACAAGATGACGTTTGCTTAAAAACTCGTACCACCGTTAACCCTGTTGCGTTTTCAACAACCGATCGAGTTAAAGGAGAACTGGAACGCGACTGCTTGCAGACAATCGAAAGAGTTTACTCCTGCCGACCGGATCTCTGAGATGTGCCACTAGAAGTAACAGATTGGGAACTATATACCGACGGAAGCTGTTTCATCTGTGAAGGAAAACGTTTATCGAGATAGACAATAACTACCGAGGAGGTAATTGCGTTGCAAACTTTGCCTTCGATGATATCTGCCCAAAAGGCTGAATTGATAGCTCTCACTCGAGCTCTGGAACTAAGTCAAGGAAAGCGAGTCAACATTTGGACAGACTCAAAGTATGCTTTCGGAGTAGTACGTGCACATGGAGCGATAACGGAGAGAAAGAGGACTCTTATCTGCACAAGGAGCCGCCATTCAGCATGCAGAACAGATACTGAAATTGTTAGAAACCGTTCAAAAACCAACAGCAGCCACGATAATGCACTGTAAAGCACATCAGTTGGGTAAGACTGTTCCTAACGCAGGTAACCGACTGGCCGATAAAGCTGCTAAAGAGGCTGCAGAAAAAGGCATCCTAGCACTAGTTCCAGAGAAAAGTATAAAATTGCCTAAAGAAACTCGAAATTAGAACGAAAGAGATGAAGAATTAATTGTTAGATTGCAGGCTAACAAAATGAAACAGGACAGGCTGTAACACCGACAGGTCAAATAACAGTCCCGCCCACAATAATAAGAGAAATTGCCCGAGCTGAACATAACAAAGTATATTGGGGAACAGAAGGTAAAACATGACAAAGATTGTTTAAACGGTTATAAGCGGATGTGAAATGTACGTATAAAACGATCCCCAAATCAGTAATAAGATTATCTTTGGAATTATTAAATAAGGAAATTTTTTAGGGGAATATTAGCAAATTGATTTTATAGAATTGCCTTGAAAAGAAGGATATATCCTAGTTTTAGCTGATATCTTCACTGGGTGGCCCGAGGCCTTCCCTTGTCGTACCAACAAAGCGAGAGAAGTAGTCAAAGTCTTGCTCAAAGAGATAATACCAAAATATGGGGTGCCCGTAAGAATGTCACCTGACAATGGCCCTCACTTTATAGCAAAGATTATGAGACAAGTTGAGCAAAGTACTATCTATAGATTGAGACTATCACACCCCATATGGACCACAAGCAAGCGGCGGGGGGCGGGGGGGAAGAATGAATGAACTATACCCTTAAGCAACAGTTGAGTAAAATTTGTCAGGAAACCTCACTCACGTGGGTTAAAGCCTTACCGACGGCTCTATTAAGAATCAGAGTATAGCCAGAAGAGAAAGAAAATTTAAGTCATTATGCAATGTTATATGAAAGACCGTATCAAGAGTCCTATGTTCTGAGTACCTGGAGTGCCTTTGGAGATATGTTTTTAAAAGGTGTTATGATTTCTTTAAGCAATTCTTTTCAAGAACTTCGTCAGTATGTCTCCGCAGCTGGACCCTTAGAATTGGACGTAGCAGCGCATCCCTTCCGACCCGGAGATGGAATATATATAAAATCGCTGAGAAGCGGCAAGGACCATATCGAGTCATTTTAACAACACTTACAGCAGTAAAGGTCTGGGAGAAGAACCTTGGCTTCATTATTCAAGAATAAAGAAAGCACCAACAGGAAATTGGAAGTCTAAAGAAACTGGCCCTTTGAAACTGAAAACCTCCAAGTAAGTTTCACCTTATCTATTTGGGAAAACAACTGTGTAAAGTTTATAATATTGGGGTTGCTATTAGGAGTATTGCCAAGGGCAGTCATCTTTTTGTGTGTTACAGGGTTTAAGTATTTTTTTCGAGGGGTTCTAAACATAAGGTAAACAAAATGAAACAATTATTGTCTGAGCTATTAATCTTGATATTCACCGTTCTTGTAATTTTGATTAAAAAAAATAAAATCTAGTTTTGTAATTGATTCAAAGTTTTGTAAAGACACAAAATTTAACCTCGATAACAGCCTGCCTTCCGATTCCAAAGTCAGATGAAAATCTAGTTCCGTGGAGAATACTGACATTGAATTTAACCAAAACTTGAGAAAAGACGTAGAACGATGAGAATCATTTTAGCAAATTAAACTGGATGGATTTAAAAGGCAATTATTTTTTTCAACTTGAAAGAAGGAATTATAGCATTTTGAATAATAACATTACCAAACCATCCACCTCACGGACAAAAGAATTAATTTATCGCCCTCAGGGAGCAACTTGTACAAACACCCCTTGGGGCTGTCAGTTGCCAAAACCGTAGAGACAAGTGCAAAAAGGAGCTTGGGATCCTATTTAAAATCTAAAACGATGTTTAGAATTTACTGGAGTTCCAGGATCCTCGTTAGATCCACCCAGAGTCAGGACCATCTATGGAAATTTAGATCGGTTTAGACAAACGGAGAAAAATCACACATCCTGAACAGAACGGTATGAAAGTTTATACTTGCCACTCCTCTGACCCCCAAATCCAAAGACTTTCTCTAGTAGCTAAAGCTCTAAGATGGGGGATGTATTTGTAGAAAGTATAGTAACATTTTAAATGATCCTGGGTCCCCTCTTAATAATGGAAAAAAATTAGCTTGGAATTGACTGTATTAAAGGACAGGTGAAAAGTTTAGGGTTAACTGTTTGGGTGAATAGTGATGATACGTGATCCACTCACCTTTTCACGAAGGACAAAAGCAAATAATGGACTTTAGACTTAATAACTCTATCCTCTCTCTGGAAGAAATCTCCCTTGTGGCCTCGATGGTGGGCCTGGGTAAATCGAAAAGAAGATACCTGGCAATTGCCAAGTCTTAGAACGAAAATAAGATGGGTATTAAAATCTGTATTTTTACCCCAGTTAACAACTCTTCAAAATAAGATGACTCTTGACACCTTTCATTCCATAAACGAAGCGCCTGCTTCTTAACTTCCCATGGGTGCTCAGGAGTTTTATTCCGGATTTCGGTACCACAGCTGCGGGCCGGGACTGGAGGAGCCCCAGGTGCGGGCAGTGAGGCTGATGGCGACGGCCCCTCCCTGGAAAGGGGGGGGGCTGCCGGGGGAGGGGCCGGTGGGAGCCCAGGCAGGAGCGGAGCAGTGGCCGGGCTGCGGCTGCCCCTCGGGAGAAGGTGAGCGGGGCCGGGCGCCCCTCGGACCGCGAACGTCCCAGGCGGGGGTGGCCCGGTGGAGGTGGGGGCCGCCCGTGCCGAGGCCGGGGGGGGGGGGGGCTGGGAGCACGTCGGCCGAGGGGGGGGGGCGCGGGCCCCGTGGCGGGGCTGCGCAATCGCCCGGCGGGTCCCGGGGAAAACCCCGAGGAGGACGGCGGGGTCCGTGTCGGACGCACGGAGCGGCAGCGGGGGGGGGGCCGCGCCGAGCCGGGCGGGGGGGGGCCGCGCCGTTGTTACCAAAAAGCTCGGAATGAAGAACTTATCAACACCAATTTAGTGTAGATAAGCAGACACTTCTTTATTGACGGCCGGGTGCGCGGGCGAGTCCTCTCACGAACCACGCACACCTGTCTTCAAAACAATACACCTTATATTAAGACTTATCGATACATATTCATTAGATTTCCAAGAAAAGTTATACATATTCATTAGATTTTTGGGAAATCATTAGCATATGTGAATATCTTTTACGCAGGCATAGTGAAGGTCTCTCCGAGGCGTGGTAAGTCTTGGAGGCGGGTAGCTTTTGACCAGGAGGTGTGTTTTGGTATTATAATGAAGCAAAGTTCGTCTAGAGTTTATGATTTCTTCACCGATGTTATGGCAACAGGTGCAATCCATCCTTTTTGACAGTAGCTATGCAGTTATCTCTAACGGCTCTAGCCAGGGACCTTCCAGGAGCTTTGTACTGCACATTCTATCTTTGGGGATCGGCCGCTGCGTTCCAAACAGGCCGTTGTCAGGTAACGTACTGACAACTCTTACACCACCCCGTTGTCAGGTATTTCTTTATCTTGTTATTTAAGTTCTAAATGTTCCTACTAGATGATTTTAGTCAATTTCTCCGGCCTTGATACGGGGCTATACAGGGGATTTTACAGCAGACACTGGTTGGTGGTTAAATATATAAAATACAACATACATATGATTTTGCTAAAATATTAAAACTAAATATGATTAATTCTAACTAATAACAAATTAATGACAAATCAGTAACATTTCCCCCCTTTGAAAGTGTTGAAAATTATTTCAATACTTTCACATCATCTATCTAATATTTATTTATTATTATTCTGAGAGTCAATATTTGTTTCGGCATATACTGGTGGTGGACTGTATTCTGGTGAAACAATTGGAACCTTTCTCATGATCATGCAATTTACTGTAATTCTATTGGTAAATTGTTTCTTCAGACATTTTTTCAGGAATGCTAATCAATTGGTTTGTTTCTACTTGTCTTTTTGTTCCTGATTATCAAATCAGTCCAGGTTTCTATTATCATTATCTGCTAAACTAATATAAAAAAAACAAACACAAACAGATATGAAAAATTAGACATGTTTCAGAGTCAGTTTTAAAGTTTTTGGATCCCGGCTAATTTTTCATGGAGTAGGTGTTTTCTTCACTTGAATGTAGTATATCCAAACATCTGATTTTGTAATTCTAATAGCTGTAAAGGTGGTTAACAGTATCTGGAAGGGTCTTTTTCAATGTTCCTGCAGGGTTCGGAAGTCCACGTTTTCACATAGACATAGTCTCCTGGTTGTAAGTTATGCACCGGAACTTCCAGGGATAATGGTCTATTCTACACCACTGCTCTCCGAATTGCAGTCAAAGTTTTTCCTAAGGAAAGCAAATAGTTATACACATCTTGTTTTCCTTTTACCTGCATGTTCGGGTTTGGTTCTGGAGATTCATAAGGTTTCCCATACAATAATTCATAAGGACTGACTGAGGTTCCACTCTTTGGCTGTATTCTGATTCGTAATAATGTCAATGGAAGTGTTTTGAGGTCATTTTAAATTAGTCTCTTGACAAATTTTGCTTATTTGTCTTTTAAAGGTTTGATTCATTCTTTCTACTTTCCCACTGGATTGTGGCCTCCATGGGGTATGTAAATCCCATGTGATACCCAGAATTTTGTTAACATTTTGGACCACTTCTGCAACAAAGTGTGGACCTCTGTCAGAAGAAATTCTAATAGGAACTTTAAACCTTGGAATTATTTTTCGTAGTAACCATTTTACTACTTCTTTTGTTCGTGTGGAACGACAGGGAAAAGCTTCTGGCCATCCTGTAAAAGTATCAACCCCCACCAGGATGTACCGATACCCATTCTGTCTAGTAGTTCTAAAAAATCTACTTGCCAATAATCTCCAGGCTCTGTACTAGATTTTATTCGACCTCTTTGACCTTTTCCTGATTATTGGATTATTTTTCAAACATACTTCACATTTTGCAGTTATTTTTTTTTAGCTATTCTTAACATTCTGAGTGATACCACTTGTTTTTTGTAAGGAAGTTATTAAGGCTTCTGTTTTCCAGTGACACTCCTGATGCTTTGTTTGAATTATTTCTCTCATCAAAAAGGGTGGAACTACTACTTGTCCTTTAGGTGTTACCCACCATCTGGCTAGGTTTTTCTTAGCATTTAATAATTGACCTAGCTTATCATCTTCCTCTGAGTATTTTCGTTTTTCCCTAGGGAGAGTTACTGTTTTGGAGGGAATTAATGCTATTTGCAATGTTCGTTCTTTTGTTATCTTTCTTGTTGTTTGGTCGGCTAATTATTTCCAGTGATTTCCTTTGTGTTTCTAATTTGATGTGTTTTACAGTGTATGATTGTTACCTGATCTGGTTTCTGAACTGTTTGTAATAATTGTAAATTTCATCTTGGTGTTTAATATTTGATCCCTGGGAGGACAATAATCTTCTTTCTTTCCACAGTGCTGCATGGACATGTACCACTTCAAAAGCATACTTTGAATTTGTCCAAATATTTACTTTCTTCTCCTCGCTTAGTTCTAAAGCTCGAATCAAAGTAATAAGTTCTGCTTTCTGAGCTGAGGTGGTACTTGGCAATGCTTCTGCTTCTATAACTGTGGTGTCTGTTGTTACCGCATATCCAGTGTATCGAACTCCTTGTTCTATAAAGCTGCTACCATCTGTATACAGGTCCCAGTCCGGTCGCTCCAATGGTACATCCTTTAAATCTTCACGACTGGAATAAACATACTCAATAGCAGCCAGGCAATCATGTTCCAATTGTCCTTCTTCCTGTATGGAACTTAAAAACACAGCTGGATTGCCAGGTTAGTTGCTTTTAAAATTACATCATCTTGTTAATATTACTTGGTACTTCATCATTCTGCTCAGAGATAGCTAGTGTCCCCCCTTTTGTTCTAGAACAGTTTTCACCATGTGTGGGATATAGACTGTTATTGTTTTTCCCAAAGTCAATTTCCGAGGTTCTTGTATAATCATCACTGTTGCAGCCACTGTTCTAAGACAATTTGGCCACCCTTTACTCACTGTGTCCAGTTGTTTGGAGAAGTAGCCAACTGGTCATTTCCAGCTCCCCATTTTCTGGGTTAACACACCAAGTGCCAGGTGTTGTCTTTCATGAACGAACAGCTGAAAACCTTTAGTTAAATCAGGGAGGCCTAAAGCAGGTGTAGACATTAAAGCGTGTTTTAACTCTGTAAAGGCCCTTTGCTGTTTTGGACCCCACACAAAGGAAGAGTTCTTTTGGGCCTCATATAACGGTTTAGCTATTAGACCGTAGTTCATGATCTAAAGACGACACCACCCTGCCATTCCCAAGAACGCTCTAAGTTCATGGATATTTTTTCGGCTCAGGTATACTACAGATGGTTTCTTTGCGATCTTTTCCCAATTGTCTCTGCCCTTTTCGAAATCTCAAAGCCCAGATATATCACAGTCTGACATGCTATTTGAGCTTTTTCCTGGATATCTTGTACCTATTAGTCCCAGAAAATTCAAGACATCAATGGTTACCTGTATGCAGGTAGATCTTTCTTCTGTAGCAATCAATATGTCATCCACATATTGTAGAAGGAAATGTTCAGGCCTTGGTTTGTCCTGTTTCTCAGATTTCAAGCTCTTTTGGCCAGCTGTTTCCAAAATTGTGTCAGGCTATTTTTAATCTTGGTTAGTCTGTCCGCCTGTCACTACATCTTTGCCCAGTTTTCTGGATTTCCCATTCTAAAGCAAACACTTTCTGCTTTCCTTCTCAAGGGTATGCAAAGAAAGCATTTTTTTTTAGATCAAGCACTGTAAACCACTGATGAGATCTCCTTTAAACGCTGTTAACAATGTATAAGGATTTGTAACCACAGGATAATATATCTTTGGTTATTTGAATTCACGTGTTCTCAAATCTTGTACTAACCGGTATTCTCCCGAGGGTTTTTTTAACTGGTGAAGTAGGAGTATTATATTCAGATTCACATTCCTCCAAAATTTTATACTTCAAAAATTTGTCAATCAATTTCTTTAACTCCTGTCTACCTTCTGGTTTAATGGTATATTGTTTAATTTTTAACTGTTTCTCTGCATCTCTTTTAATCTATTTTTACAGGTGCTGCTAATTTGATTTACCAGGAATATTGTTTCTCACACTGTAGGGATCACTGCAAATCCACCTCTGGTGAATTCTTGCTCCTCCACTTTTCTTGGTATCATTAGGATTTCTCCTGTTTTTGACTCAGGTATCTTCAAAAGAGTTCTCCTTTCTTAAAACAATTTGTGCATTTAATTAGATAACAAATCTCTTCCTAACAAGGGTATCGGGCATTCTGGTACATACAAAAATCATTGTGTAATTATTTTATTTCCAAATTCTACTCCAGAGGTTGCAGGAATGGTCTGTTTTTCCTTCTTTCCCTGTTGCTCCTACTATGTTTGTTGTTGTTTTGTTTCAATTTTTCCTTTGACAAGTATTTAATACCGAAAATGTCGTTTCCTGTATCTATTAAGAATTTAATTTCTTTTTTTCCAGCTTAATTATAACCAAGGCCAGCTGGGTTCCCCTCCGGTCCCCTTCATCATCTAAAACTATCATTCTGGCTACTTCTTTTGAATATTTCCCTTGAACACTGCACATTGGTAGGCCAATCTTTTCTCCATGTCCTCTTCCCGACACAAAACATACTGATTCACTCCTAGGGGGTGTTAAAATTCTGATTGCTAAAATTCATAATCCTCTCCGTCTACTGCCACTTCGTCGTCTTCTTCTAACCTCATCCTCTGTCTGTTTTCCTGTCATTAGCCAATAATCTATTTTCTCTAATTTCCTTTCCTCTTTTTCCCTGTTTTATTACTTTCCATGTTGCTCCAACATTTTATTCAAAGCTCCTTGAATTCCCTCATCTCTCCGCTTCTGAAGTTTTCTGTCTTAGTCTGGTGCGAGCTGCCCCATAAAAATCAAAGCCAACTTGTATTCTCGAGCGCCTCTGTTTTTCTATTCTTAACAGTATTTCTTTCTGCAGCTTCCTTCATCTGTCCAGAACGCGGGAGATTCAATTCTTATCTTGTCTCACCTCATATAATTTAGACCAATTCACAGATAGCATGTTTATACGTTCAATATTAAATCTATTTCTGATCCGACTCAGCCTTTCTCTATGTTCCACGTTATTTGGATCCCACTGCGGATCCCTACAGAAAATCTGTCTCGATAATGTTCCACTATTGTCCCACTCAATACTCTGCTACTGTCTGGTCTGTCTTTGCCGTTTTTAGTACTCATCTTCTTTTCTGTATCATCCAACAATTATCCAAGTCACCTTTAAATCACTTCCAGCCTGGATTCTGGGCGTTCTAATTATAGTAAAAATCCACTACTCTGCACACTCTCAATACTTCGTCTACTATACTCCAGCTTGCTGCTTCCACGCCATCAAGGCCAAACCAAAAGGGCCTTTTGCATAACACGGTCTCATTGTTACATCCAACTCCTGCTCAAGGGAGTTATGTGTTTGTTGCCTGCTGTCAGGTTTTTTGAGAACTGGGGGTATAATCACAAATCTCAGACTGTCTTTCCCCTGTATCCTCTATTCCACTGCTTTCTGTTTCGTCTTCTTCCATCTTTTCCTATTCTCCCCCCCATTCCTTCCTCTCCTGGGAGGGATATATCCACTCTGGCCCTTCATCCTCTTGTGGGGGCAATATCACATTGCCAGACAACATTTCTTCTCTTTCTTATTCTCAAAAGTTATGCCATTACCAAATTTGTCCCTACTAACTACTTGCCACTCATTCTGCCAACTTGTCCTCTGTCTTAAGTGAAACAACAAAATCACATAATTATTTCACTCCTTTCCCCTCTCCGTTCTACAAACAACATTAACTGCAGAATGGGTGTTATAATTCGGGTCCCTTCACGGGCTACCTTTCTGAGTCCTCTATGTATAACAGAGGTCCACCAATGATTACAATATTCAATCATTTATTTTTGACTTAAATCACATATAATCACTCTCCACCCTAAATTGGTGCCAACAAGCACCAACGGTAGATGTTGTTCGGGTACTTTCCACATGTGGACAATTTCCCATATCTTACTCTTAAATAATTTGGCAAATGCCCATTATGTTTATACCCAATACTAAATATCTATTAACTTATAACAAATATCAGAATCATAAATCAATTGCAGATGTTTTAAATATCAAACCAAATACCAAATGCCAAATATACAAATCAAGTTTCAAATACGCAAATACATATATCAAACCCAGATATTAGAAATCACATAACCATTGGTTGCCAGGTAAGGAGGTCACCACTGCCTAGGCACGGACAAGCGACTTCCCTAAGCAAGAGTCATAACCAATATCCCTGGCACGATTCATTAACCAACAAATATATTCCACACTTTATACTTCCAACTTCAATAAGAACCTACAATATCGTTGCCAAGACTCACTTCATGCTCAGTTGCACCATCCCACACTTAAACTCACGATACTCCAATACACAATATTCTCAACACTCCTTTTTTTTCCTTTTTTTTTTCCTTGTTTTTCTTTCCTTTTTTTTTTTTTTTTTTTTCCTTTTTTTTTCTTTTTTTTCTTGTGTTTTTTTTTTTTTTTTTTTTTTTCTTCCTTTTCGTTCCAGAATTGGACTCAAACCCAAAATTTCAAAATGCTTTTGAAGCTGGGCTCTAACCCACGATCCTCAAAAGTTTGTGGGACTCTACCCCCTCCCCAAATTGTCCACCACCAGCAATAGCTTTCCGCTTATGTCGTACGGGCAGACGCCTAGGCCCCCTTTTCTACTTTTCAGGAATCCTTTTGTCCAACCTTGCGCAGCTTTCGCCGCGTCTGACAGGCGACGATCCTCGGTGGACTCTACCCCTCGGGGGGGAAACTCTAACCCCAAACAATCCGGTGTGACTCTAAACCCCCTCGGGGGGACTCAACCCCCAAACAATCCGGTGGGACTCTAACCCACTATCCTTAATATTTAAAAGAAGTGTGCTTACCAAAATCCAGGGCCAGGTGACTCGCAAAGATCCTTATGGATCGGGGATCGTGGGTATCCCCGATGAAATCCCCTCGGTCCCGGCAGAACCGGAATCGTTCCCCGACTCCTCCGTCCTCTCTCAGCGGGTCCCATCTGGGGTGCCAAACTGTACCCGAAAAGTTCGGAATTGTAGAACTTATCAACAACCATTTAGTGTAGATTAAGTCAGACACTTCTTTATTGACGGCCGGGTGCGCGGGCGAGTCCTCTCACGAACCAACGCACACCTGTCTTCAAAACAATACACCTTATATTAAGACTTATCGATACTCTTCATTATATTTCCAAGAAAAGTATACAATTCATTAGATTTTTGGGGAAATCATTAGCATATGTGTAAACTCTTTTCCAGGCGTAGTGAGGTCTCTCCTAGGCGTGTTAAGTCTTGAGGCGGGTATTTTGACCAGGAGTTTGTGTTTGTATGTATAATGAAGCAAGTTCGTCTAGATTTTTATGAGTTTCCCTTCACCGATGTTATGGCAACATGTGCAACTCCATCCTTTTGACATTGAGCTATGCAGTTATCTCTAACGGCTCTAGCCGGCCCTTCCTGAGCTTTGTACTGCACTTCTATCGTTGGGGATCGGCCCTGCGTTTCCAAACTAGCCGTTGTCAGGTAACGTCTGACAACTCTTACACCACCCCGTTGTCAGGTATTTCTTTATCTTGTATTTAAGTCTAAATGTTCCTACTAGATGATTTTAGTCATTTCCTAC